>NW_008795557.1:484254-532955 GCF_000699145.1 Aptenodytes forsteri
GAGAAGGCTCCAGCTTCTGGAATCCTGGGATTTTGCTTTTCTTTCACTGACCTCCTGCCTCTGTTTCCAGCTATCTTCACAGCCAGCAGAAAAACAGTTTGCAAGCTGTGATGGCAAATATTAGGACGGCAGTCCATTTGTTCATTTTTTACCTAATGTCTGTTTTTCTGGTGAATTGAGTGATCTCATCAGATCATGAACTGTAACAGTTCGTAGCAGACCGACTTGCTGGATGCATGCACGCTTGCCATTTTTTTTTTTTTTTGGTTCTTCTGGGCTCCCTTCAGAGAGCAGATAACTGCCCTGTCCCCAGCAGAGCTTCTTTGCAGCTCAATGGCTGCAGTTTCCTCTCCTGCTCTTGTTTTTCCAAGCCCTAATTTGGACACAGGCAGCCTTTGCACTTGGGCACACGTTGCATCGACAAAATAAAGAGCAGGAGGGAAACTGAGGCTGGTTTTCGGGAGCATCCAGGGGCATCTCTGCAGCCAGCCCTAGCCAGGAGCTTCACCCTCCGTGCCAGCCCGGTGGGTTTTGGCTCGGCTGTGCGTGACCTTCGTGTCCCTGGACAGCAGTCATGACTCAGTCTCTCACCCTCTCCTTGCTGCAAAGTCATTTTTCTCCTCAATTTTAGCTTCGGTAGCTCCTCTTTTATTTTAGGACAGGCTTTCATGATGCTGCTAGTCCTCAGCCGGAGCCCAAGCTCTCGACCGGCTCTTATCTCTCCGCTGCCCCGAATTCGTTGCAGGTACCTTCCCCCCCCCGAAGCGAAAACCTGGGAAAATCTTGCAGTCCGTAGAGATGCAGCTTATACCCATCTCAGTATTATTTGAAGCTGTGCCTTTGCGATAATGCCACAAAATGCTGGTCAACACTTTTTGATAGTGGAATTTTCTACCGGAAAACATATTCTTGTCAAAAATCGTCTTGGGATCAGGCTGATTGTGGCGATGTTTTTTATATTAAAAATATTGAAATGAGTTGTTTCAACTGTCTCGCTTCGCTTTCAAAGCAACAAAATATTTTGCAATGCCAGGGGAAAACATACTGCTTCAGCTGTTCCAAGGCATCCTGGTTTCTTCGAGTGTTTATAGTTAAACCTTGGATTTAACAATATATTGGATTATAAAGTAGAGATTTCTGCCATGTTTCATTGCTAGTGAGATGGAACATTTTTATTTGACTGAACTAAAACAGTGTAACATCAGGACAAAATATTTCCAGGTTGATTTTGTTCTGAGGATAAATTTCAAATTCTTATATGTATTTTTGGCTTCAGAATGCAAACCCATTTCCAGATGTCAGGATTTTCAAGCAGAATAAAATGTCATTTTCCAGCAAAATGATGTGCTGTACACTTAGACAACTGCTCCAAAAATAATTCCAGGTTCCCGTGTGGGTTTTCCCCAGTCTTCTCTTAACAGCATATTTTTTTTTAAGACGTTATTTTTTCACATGTGCACTTATGGATAAGAGAGTAGTTCACATGCAAATGTGATTAACGATCAGCAAATGGGTCGACTGGGTAGAAATGCGTCCCTGCTCCTCTGGCATCTCTCTTGGTGCAGTTGGACACTGCAACCACTGCCTTGGGGCTCTCAGACACCAAAACCAGTGGGTGCAAGAAAAAGGACTTCACGTGCCAGCTAGTTCAAAGTCCTTCTGCCTTGCAAAAAGAAATCAAGCCTTTAATATTTCTCCAGAAGGGTCGTCAGTGCTTTACTGCCTAATGCTATCTATATCCCAGGAGTTTTCCAGATGTGTGCTGGTTATCACTGCTTGCGCTAAATGAGAACATCGGAGCCCCGGTCAGAAAACAGCCCAGCACTCGGTGAGAGCTGAGCTAACCCCTGGTAAGAAAATAACGTCTGCTCCCAGGATCCTGCCACCTAAATGAAGAGACGGAGCTTAAAGTGGGGAGCACCAGGAGACGACACGGGATGTGTGTCTCACTTTGTGCTGTTACCCCCCTTGCTGGAGCGAGTCCTCTGAAGCCAGAACAGCTGAGGCAATAGAAAAGAAGAGCCAGACCCTACCTCAATACTCAATAATCGATTTGCACTGTAATTATTTACCTCCTTGGCAGAACAAAACCAAGGTCCCTTCCCAGGAGGGTGATGCTCATGTGGCCACACAAGCATGCCCGCAGCTGTGGGTGGGAGAAGAGCCTGGTGGGTTCAGCAAAATGAACCTCACACACCAAATCAGCATATTATTTGAGTGTTGGCAGAAACAGAACAGAAAATCTTTTGGAAAAGATTTTGCAGTCAAATGCCAGAACACGGAACGACTTGGCCTTTTTTAGGAGGGGAAAAAAAAAGTGAATTTATTCTTATGGCAGCTCATAATGTTATTATTTCTGTGCAGGGTGTGGACCAGGTCTTCTTCTGTCTTCTTTCCTTAAGAACAAGGAAGAGACACAGATTTATAACAGATCTTCCTTCACCTACGATGCACAGGATTTATTTTACATTTTCATGTGTATGTTTATTATTGAGTGTATGGATATCTGTGTAAAAAGAAAAATCAGGCTTTCTCTGCAACAATTGTGTATTCTTATTATAGGTATATTATATCTACTTACACTATCTTCCTGTGACAGCACAGAGTTTAAAGGAAACCCTTTTTCTGGTGGGCTGGCAGTGCAGTCCCTGTTTCTACGAACACTTATGCACAAGTCTGGCTTTGATGGAATTGTGAAGCAAGGTAGTACCATTTTACAGTCACTTCTCATTCGTTTTTCCCCAGCCACAAAATATCGCACAATTTAGAAAGGCAAGAGAGAGGCTGGAGCCCTGAATATCTGCATCAGACACACACATGCCTATTTATACCTCCCGGTCCGGTGAGAGACACGCAGCTATGCTGGTGTAAAATCAGGAACGAATCCATCAATGTCAGCACTTTCCCATCGGTATAAAGGCGATCCGGCCAAGCTCGAGCCCAGCCCCCTCTTTCCCGCTCAGCCTGGATGTGCCCCTCGAAGGATCCGAGGGAGCCAGAATTTTAAATCACCATTTATATTATGTCAAACCTATTTATTGCACTCAGTGGCTCCGTAGCAGTCCCATCTCGTATAAACCCGACATTATCCCTTTAAGATTCAAACTCCCTAATAAGTTTTATTTAAAGACGGAGCCTGTGCGTGCAACTGGAGCTTTTACCCAGGTGTCCGCAGCCTCGGCTTCTCTCTCCAGCCTTGCGTCCCTGTTGATGTGCTGATCAATTACTCATCAAATCTTAATGCGTGCTTTAACTCAACTGTGGCATCTTAATCAGAGCGTTGACTGCCGAGTGTCAGCCCCATCGACTTGGGGGAGCTGGGACAAATGAGCCCATCGACTGGCGGGTTGGAAAGAGCATTTCGGCAAGCCTGACCTGCCGTCTAGTGGCTGCATGAGAAGAGGACAAATGAAGACATATGTGCGGGGTGGAAGGGCTGGTAAAGCCTCTTTGCAAGGTTGGGGAGGTGGTGGGTGAGCAAGGGCTGGGTGCGGGCTGTGGGGTGGGATCCTCACCCCCTTGGCCCTCCTTAGGAGCAGGTCTTAGGGTGAGGAGGCTTCCCATGAGGTTGGCTTCACTGGGAGCATCGGTAGAGCTGGGGGTGTGTGGCACAGGGGGGAGGGAGCATGTGGGGGGTCTGTACGCCCGCGGGCAGGTTTGCACACACGTGTGGGGCTGGATCAGCAGAGCACAGGGTGTGTGCTGGAGGATGTGCGGGTGCACAGGGTGGAAAAAGCAGTTTATTTGGCATGGGGGTGTCTGTGTGGGTGTGTATATGTGTGTGTGTGGTCTATGCAAGCCTGTCTGATGTCCGCACAAGGGTTGCAGGCTGGAGGAGCAATTTCTGTTTGCATGTACCCGCTTGGGCATGGATGTGCCAGTGTACATGCGTTTGTGTGTCTGTGTGTTTGTCTGAGTGGAGGTTCCTGTCAGCATGCACAGGACTGCAAAGGCTGTCCATGTGCAGCGGTACAGGTCTGTGGGATCCCAGGAGAGGAAGGACCCCAGGAGAGGCACTGGCCAGGGCTGGGGACACAAGATGGGGCTGGACATGTGGGATGGAGAGTGCAGCATGCTGTCTTCTCCATGAGTGCAAGCTCTGTGCTGCGGAACCTCATCCCTGAGCTGAGACCCCGTGGCAGACCACAGCAAAGAGTCCAGCCTGCTTTGGGCCAGTCCCCGCCACGCCTTGCGAGCCTTTTCTGTTTTTTTTTTTTTTTAGACTTTTTTTTTCTCAATAGCATCAATTTGAAAAGCTGCTTAAAGGAACAACAAAGAAAAAGCTGACACAGACCTGAGCCGGCGAGAGAGAGCAGGTCAGGATTGCTGCACTCCTCCGGGGTGGCAATGATGTTTGCATCCAAGCTTGTATCGTGTTTTAACAAGCCCCGTGCCCTCCAGACACCTCTCCTACAAACCTGGAGGAGACGCAGGGCACACTTTTGGGGGGAGAGGGACTATCAGGTAGCAGGTCCAGCCCATCCAAAGGAGCTGAGAGCACACCCTACAACCAGGGGAAGTGGCAGGCTGTGCTGGCTCTCTGCCTGACCCTCTCCGTTGGATACAGAATTAGCTGAGGGCAAAAATGCTTTGAAGTCAGGTACTTCAGTTAAGTGCCGACAAGCAGGAGGGATGCGTCTGGGATTCTGGGGTATGTAATGACTGGAAGACGGATTTTTTTTTTTTTTTTTAAGGCAAAGATGATCCCTGCGGGATGCTCTAGAGAGATCACAAGGGCTATGCAGCTGCTGTTTCAGTCCAGAAGGTTTTACGAGGTTGGGACAACACCATATGTGCATCGCTGTCTCCTGTCTGGAGTCAAGCTAGCCCTGCAGGAGGTTTATTTTGGCTCGTATAGCTGTAGCCGACCCATGCTAGCAGTATGGTGTCTCTGTACCTCTAGACACACCATTCACAGCTGCTAGGTAGCAGTCCTGCTCATCACACTTATTTCTTCATTTGTTTTGCAACTGAGCTGAAGAGCCTGGCCAGGACGAAGGTCTCCCCAGTGCTCAGTGCTGTACAAACATTCCCAGCCCAAAATCACCTCTTTGCTTTCCCCAGCACCCAGGAGAGACTCAAGGGCTGGGAATGTCAATAGTAATATTCCTTTTCCACCCACCTGCCTCCGCCATGGTCATGAAGCGCCCCTGAGAAGATGAAGCATCTCGTTCGTCACTGGTTTAAGGCATCCCATGAGATCTTTCCTCGTACCACTGCGGAAACGGTGACAGCATTTTGCTTTCAAGGATGCAGAATGTTGATGTGGGAGGGGAGAAAAGAGGGAAAGCACCAGGATCCATTTCTGAGGCAGGCACAGAGTTGTGGCTGATGTAGGTTATCTGCAGAGGGGAACAATGTGAACTTGGGGTCCACCACCAGCACAGAGACAGCAGTGTCTGAGCACTCCAGGTGAGACCAGAGCCCGGTAGCTTTCCCTGTGGAGGGTCCCTTGAGCTCAAGGATGTCCCTGTGCACAGAGAGGGGGAGATGAGCCCTGGCAAAACTCTTCGAACCACCATATAACAAACACTTTCTATGGCCTCGTTGATAGAGTCACCCACCAAAGAGCTTACAGGCAAAGGAGAATTAGGCAGAGGAGGTCTTGCCTGGAGCTTACACAAAAGGGAAAGGAATCCCCTTTGACGCCTTGGGCTGGTGATTTATTGCTTTAACAAGATTAGTGTATTTTTGCATTGCTGACTCAGATTTCCAACACATGAATTTGAGGGGCTGTGAGCCCTTGTTAAAAATAGCTCTACAATTGGGTGATGAAATGACTGTCAAAAGGGCCAAAGTCAGCATGGTCACTCCTGAGACTTATTTGTGGCCATACGATATCATTGATTTATGAAAGCAGAAGAAAGGGTCCATCCTGGCCAGACGCCTCTTTCTAATGGTGGCCCTAAGCAGGCTCTTTCAATGGGAAAATTAAGGAGAGGACAAACATGTGATACCTCTTCTAACAATCTCCTGGGCACCAGCTGTTCTTAGCTCAGGGGATTTCCTGAGCCTGTTGTCACTTTTCTATTTAATAACATTCAGTAGATGTCTGTTCCAAGAATGTGTGCAGCCTCCTCTTGAAACCATTAACCGAATCCACAACATCCCCTGGCAAGCAGTCCCACAGCTCTAGGATCTGATATGTGAGGAGCATCTGCCTTTTGTTAAAGCACCAGCTCCTAGATCGTGTTTATATGTCAATTTTTTTAATTATTATTTTTATAAGGTCATGTTCTAGACCTAATTGACTAATTGACCTAATTGTGAACAAACGCATTAAAATATGGATCTTGCAGACTCAAAGACAGGTAATCAAATAAAAAAGAACTCAACATTTGTTTCCGTTTTGAAAATGTTGTGGGTTTTTAGGTAGGTTCCTGATTTGGAGGACTCAGTCACTGATTTGGGGGCCGTTGGTAGGGTTGTCAGGACTGCAGAAGGCTGCACGGTGATGCTTTAGCTTCATCCCAAACTGCCAGCATTTACAGACACATCAAACTGGCTAAATGCACATGATGCCGATTCAGGATTTAAGCGAGCAGGGTGAGAAGGAGACGTCAGTCAATGTAATGGTATCTCAAGGAAATGTAAAGAACAGCCCTCAATCCTCCAGATTTGAAAAGATTACTATTGAACAGGGCCTGCCACATTGTCAATGAGTCTTTCCAGCCTCTTGAAGCGTCCCTGGGGCATTGGGGCAGGGACTTGGTGTTAAAAGCTTTCCAGCCCACACTGCAGGAGATGCATTGCACTTGGTGGAAGAGAAACTGGTGAGGTGCCTGCTTGGGACACTGGGGCACTGAGCTAAGTCTTGACAGACCTGTGTCCCAGGTCACGTTGTCAGGCCAGTTTTCTTCTCTGTTTAATGGCCATAATCACCCCAAACTCCTTCACCAGAAGGACTGGAGATTCGTGGTAGTTTTCCCCTTCGTGTTACAACGCACAAGCCGTGAGCAACTCCAGGCTCCACTTGGAGCATCCCATACAGCAGAGGAGTAGCCAAGATCCAGCCTCTTTCAACCAGATGATGATCACACTTGGGGCAGGGGAAAAAACACAGTGATGCTGCCCACAATGTCCTAAGCCGATATCTAGGTACTGTTTAAACCATGCATCAGCCTTCTTTGGAGTCCCACACCTCTGGGGTGACTGCTTGGCTAAAGAACAGCAGTCACCAAAGCAAAACACAGAGGCTTACTGTTGCATTGACTCACAGCTTGGAGCGATGTTAGCACAAAGAAGTCTCAGATCCTGCTAGCCAGGGAGGGAGAGAGACTGGACAAGACTGCTCAAAGCAAAGGCAGGTTATACCAGCAATCCCAAGGGTAAAAATTCCCCCTTCTCCTGTTTTTCTGGTGGAAAGGCTCTCAGGGAATGGCCATAATGTCACCTGGGTTCTCAATGGCTGCGAGTTGGAGCAAGGGATATTCCAATTAGATATAAAAAGAACAACCCAAAAGCCCCATGCGAGTGGTTAAGCAAAGAAAAAAGGGTCCAGAGAGGTGGTGGAGCCTCCATTCCTGGTGAACTGAACTGACCAGGTCTTCAAGGATCTCTTTTGAGCCTCCCATGCACTTCATTTGGCTTCTTGCCCAGAATATGTGGATTCAAGAGGAAAGACTCCAATTTTCTTCTAGAGATGTCATCATGCATAAAGAAGCTCTGAGGCTCTACTTCATGGCTCAGCTCAATGTCTGAAGATGAGACGTCAAGAAGAAAGTTGGAGAAGAATATTCAGAGGGAAAGAAAACAGCTACCTTGCGGAAGGACTTCAGTCCTCCTTGGTGCGTGGATGTGGAGACTTTTCTCCTGGGATGAGGTGAGATGCAACTGAAAAAGAATAGGATAAAACTGGGGAACTAGTAGATGCATCTGCTCCTTGGAAGAACAGTCCAAGCAGAGCAGAGCAATTTCTCTGCTGTAGAGACTGTCCTTGTTCAAAATGGAAAGGGAAGACGCAAACCCCAGAGCAAGAGAAGCCGCATCACACAACGATGAACTGTTCCCTGACAGCACCACATGTCTCAGCTCCCCTGATAAATGGGCCCCTCAGACTCTGCTTGACTGGAGATGTGCAGGCAGATGAATGTCTCCCAACCCCAGCCAAAGAGCTAATCTCCTCTTGCTATAGATCTGGAGGCTCCTGGCAGCAGTGAAGGATAAGTGCACTCAGCAGGGTCCCAGGCTGGCCGGTGGGAAAGCAGCAATGGATTTGGAAAGAGTCCAAGTGGTCAACATGAAAAGCCTTTCCCCATGGGAATGGACCTGCGCTCTTCAATCACCCTCACCCAAGAAGACCTCCTTGCTTACAGCCTATGGGAGTAGGAAAGCAGTCAAGGCAAACTCTGGTGAAATGCTGACTGTCTTCGTAAGGACCTGTGTAGCTGAGCTACCCATACCTCTATAAGCGATGAGGTTTAAACAGCTATGGCTTTTTAGTAACCTCTTTATATCCTCCCCTCCTGTCCTCATGCGCAGGAGGCCTGGTCCTGGCCCAGAAAGAGCTGTGAGAAATTCTGCTCTTGGTTGTGAAAGAGAGACGCAGTGTACATCATGGGGGTGGGTTTCCATCTCAGGTGGCCTTAGGTTCTTGGCTACAGTATCGATGAGAATATGGAATGCTTCGAGGAAGATACGGCAGGCCTCTTGCTTTTCTATAACATATTGCCTGCTTTTTCTTCTAGCCTCTCTGGTTAGGTTGGCATGAAATCTCTGTGCAAAAACTGAGCTTAAGTAAGCTTGGCCTAAATCTCTGTGCAAACCTGAGCTTAAGTAACGTGCCCAGTGTCAAACAAAGGGTTTGTGGCAGAGCGGGAAAAAGACCCCAGGTGTCTGAATATTGGTCTTTTGCAGACCAAGTTCCTACCCAAAGTGTCTAGCCTCCATGTATCTTTTTTTTTACACAGGGAACAGTGGGTGAGGGGCATTGCCCTGTGGAATCGGACAGCCAAACACCTGCTTTGCACAGGTATAAATAGTTGCATGCATAACAGTGGGAAATCGGGACTCCAAGGGAAGTGTGGAGACAGGCTGTCATTCTGCAGAGAGTTCAAAAGCTCCTTGTTCCTGTAAAAAAATGCATGGTTTCTGCTCTCTCGCTTTTACAAGAAAATTTTCAATTTTCTTCTCTCTGTTCAGGTGTTTCCCTTTCACCTAAGCTGAAAAGTCCTTTGGATTGATGGTACAAGTCTGTCGGGTCCGGACAGACACAGTGCTGGAAGCTACAGAGGTGTGATAAATTATCAGACCTTGTGTGTTAATACATTAGCTGCCTTAGTAAATCTGCAAGCTCTCTCCCATAGCTTTCCCCCAGCACCCATCAAGCTCACCCTCTGGACTGATGGTAATTCGGACGGCTTCTCCTGTTTGCTTTGCCCATCGGTGACACCAGATTCTCCCCCTTCACGTTGCTCGTCCTCCTCTCTTGCCTTTTAGCTGGTTCATTACCTTGAACAGGCCAAAGGGGCATTCTGGGTGGTGTTTCAACAGCAGCAAAATTCACAAGATACCGGTTATTCCCAAGTTCATCTCCTTGCAGGTAGACCATCAATTTTAACAGCAGAGACTTCAGGAACTCACACCGGCTCATGCACCCACGTGCCCACGCGAACGCACACTCAAACCTTCAAGCTGCTGCAATTAACAGGACAGCTTTTAATTGGCAATTACAATTCCATTAAGCTGGGTCTGGCAGATCATTTGCTCTGTCAGGAAAGCCCTGAGGCAGGGAAGATTAGTGGCTGGCAGGATCCGGGCTCTTGCTCCGGAGCTGTGGAGGAAAAGACGACAGGTAACAGCTGTGTTTTCCTAGCCGGGGAAGGTGGGAGGGGGAATTACACTTGCTTGAAACCCACTTGTCTTCCCCACCCAGGGGGGCTGCATCCCACCAGAGCCCTCAGGAGGAAAGCTCAGCAGCACCAGGGATGGGGGGGAGGCGGTGATCAGGTCAGGGTCCATGAAGCAGAATGAACTTCAACACTGAGAGACACTGTGAAACAAAGCCTTCTGGTTGGAAGGGGAAAAGCACACGTGGCTGGCTGCAGCACCGTGGCTCCAAGGGAATTCCATTGCTTGAAGGTTTGTGAGGTCTAGATATAACATCTGGGCACTGCCATACCATGGGCACCTTCAGACCATGGAGAATTAATCAAAGGAGGCTGTTTGGGAGCTTCCCAAGTTCTGTTCCTGGCTCCTCAGCGGACCATGGATAACTTTAAAACAGACCAGCTGAATACTGCCCGTGCGACCGTCACCAGAGCTTGGGGGACGCCAGAGGGCAATCCTAATCCAACCACACATTTCCAGGCAGAGCCTTGATTTAAAGGAAGGGTCAGGAACCAGAACAGTACTTAAAGCTGGACTTCAGGGCTTTCAGGACAAAGGTCATCTTAATGCGGTGACTTAAGAGGGTTCATGGCCTGGCCAGAAGGAGGGAGCAGTTTCAGTCCCACCAGAAGTCATTGCCAGTTTGTAAAAGGCAGACAGGAACCTGTTGTTTGTGTGTGTTTGCCTGCCTGTTGGCCATCCCCAGCCCCTGTAAGCTCTGAATTCCCGGGCCAACTTTGAACAGGTTTGACAGAAAAAGAGGGCTGTTAAACAATTCATTTCCTGAAAAATCTGTGAAAACAGGTAGCTGGGTAAAAGAGTCCACAGTGCCGCAACGGAGGTAAAGGCTGCACAGACTCCACACAAAAAGGAGACGGAAAGGAGGAGGCTGGAAAGCAGAGGGAGATCCACGGGCACATGGAACTTTCAGACTCCCAAGAATTCCAACAGGAGGCAAGAGACCAGAGGAAACGTTGGCCACACTGTTGGGTGACCATCCATCAATGAGTGACTCGCTCCACAAAGGCGGCTTGGTCCTGGAGCCTCTGGGCACAGTTTGCTAGCTTGTACGCAGCACTGCTTTGGCAGATTTGGGATCCATTTAGTGCATCAGCTACTTGTTTTCTCTGTCTGAGTTCTCAGCAGTCTGTCTCCATCCTGCATCTCATCTCTCATTCACAGCCAGAAGACCAGTTCTAATCTCCGATCAACCCAAGAGTGCAGATGTTATTGTGCCTTTAGCAGATTTTCATGCAGATTGATGCTTTCCCTGACTTGGAAGAAACCTCCCATGAACTTCTACAAAATGACCTCTCCATTTTCTTTTCAGTCCCAGCATAAAATTCTCCTCTGATGAGATATTTAGAGACTTCTCTGATTACTTTTGAGATACATGATTTCTACACTCTTCACTTACATGCCGTTTCTTTGAACTGCCCCACCTATCCATACCCACTGGAAGCTTTTTAGGGCCAGGACCTACTATCCTCCACTTCTTACTTGTTCTCAGCATGGGTGTCTCTCTGTGATGGGATGCTCACATGCTTAATATACAAATAAATAACGTAAACAACGATTTTCTCTACTGCTGGCAGATCTAACGACAGATGGATGGGAAGGAGAGCTATTGAGCAAGAATTCCATTTTAATACCTCATTCAACAGTTCTGGGTGTCTGTCGTGCTTCCTCACCTCTCAGACACACAATCGTATGTTACCAACCCTCTGAAAATATAAGAATATGCAGATATTATTGACTTCTGCTACGGTCAGTTTCAAGATTTATTGACCTGAGAAGGGAATATTGACCTGAGATGAAACTGAGGTCAATGTGTGGATCTCAGGGGAGCATAAATTTCAAAATTGACCCACCAAACAGAAGTCAATAAATGAATGGTTAATATAAACATTGTATTACAAAAATTAATTCTCGGTGACATGGGTTCACATGCAATTTTTATTGTGAAATATGGAAGGCAATATTGGTTGCCGTGTCTGAAGAATGCGAGTCAGTGTCTGATTATGGAGAGTAATGAAACTTCTGGGAATGGGGGGAAAGGAATTGGATGTGATTATAATTTAATCTCTAGTCAGTAATGGAGCAGCCTCTTGTTAGCTGGAGTGGGGTTATGAAGATAACTCTTGAATGTGCTAGGCAGGATAATGTTTAAGCCTCAGGAAGAAAGTTTACAGAAGGTGGCAGCTCATGACATTGGTTCTTCAGCGTTGGGGCTCTTCACAGACCTCAACAAAGCTAATGGGGGACCCTTTACTCCTTTCAGTGGATCGGGACTGAGATCCTCATTTGCAATCCGGTGTTTGTCAATTTATACAGTCTTCAGACAAGGTGGGCTATGAGGAAAAAACGTGTTTCAGGTCTCTTGATATCATTTGTGATGTGTGGGGTCATGTAGAGTGGAGGTGCTGGGACCCCAGGACCTTATGGGCTCATGTACACTCTTGCAGTCCTCTGTTCCTAACCGCAACTCCCCTACACACACAAATACATCCCATGTTTTAATCAGTTTCCACACGGAATTTCCATGTGAGCATTTGCAAGTGTTTTTTGCTGTTCACAAATGACTTGCAAATTTTGGAAGTGTTTAAAAGCATCCATAGTGGGAGAACTGCAGACTTTATTGCTTCATCTTCTTCTTCCGCTTCACCATAGCATGGTCTCATACCTCTGTCTGTGGGCTGGCAGTTCTTCAGCCCACGCCATAGAGAACAAAATGCTATTTCAGTTTGGAAACTCATTACCTGTGTAACCACATTTTTGAGTTCTTGAATGTTGATAGATAGATTTGGTCACAAAGAACAACTTTCAGAGCATTTGAAAAAGACATGAGAATTGGGACTACATTAGGTTTTTCGTGATCTTCTTCCTTTGGCTTTCTTTAGGGCGATCACCTCATTGCCATTATTTATAGCCTGGTACTGTCTACAGCCAACAGTTTTGATATCTCATTGTGCTGGGGCTATGTTGGTCTCAGATCAAAAATAAGACTAGTAGGAAAAAACAGCAATGTGTAGAAACCAATAGAGGTCAGAGTCTAGGGCAATTTCTATGGAGATTAGGGCTTGTGGGAGAGAAAGCAATGGTGATACTGATCTGCTCTGGTACTGAGGATGAACTTCATCTGACCAGTCTAGATGCCTACAGTGTAGATATCTCAGATGTTTCCATCAAAACTGATTTGACTCATCTCTCTTTATGGTTAATGGAGAGAAAACTAGCGCTTTGATGGTGTGGCTCATCCCACTCGAATGATCAAATAAATCATACCTAAGATGCGGGCTTCTGAACCACTAAAACCATTCTGGTTTACAAAACCTCAAGGTCATTTTTCACAGGAGACAAAGCTGAGAATTAGAGATCACTGCCATTTGGATCCAACCTCACTGCCCTCAGAGGTGTCTCTCCATGGACAGATTTTAGGTCAGACAACAACCGAAGCTACAGTAATCCTAGCACCTTCTAGTGTCTCCTTCATCCAGTCTGGAGTTGTCCTGGCAATGTCTTTGCATCCCACTCCACACCTGGCCATCCACCTAATCACTGTTTCATATGGACATCTCTGGAGACTCTCAATGCAAAGTGATGTCAGGTCCGTGGCCTTCCAGGTCCTGTGCCAGTCTGCAGTACACAGCCAAATTGAACTCGTCTATCTTGGCTTTAAATCACTGTCCAGATTGAACTTCTTTCAAATGTTTAAACCACTCCAAGGATTTGAATTGCAGGGCATATTTAAAAGTAACTTAAATTATTAAAGCCCTTAATGTTTGGGTTTTTTTTAAGATGCATTTTGGAGCTGTCAAGCGAACAATCTTAAATGACAGATTGATGAATTCATTGTCCCTTACCACATCTCCAGGAGGAGAGAGGAATATGGCTCCCAGTGAAACCAGCTTTGCTAGCAGAGATACAAGTCACTTTCTACTTCTTAGCCTTTTGGGTCATTAGCACCCTTCTGCTGCATGCACAGGCGACACAGCAGGGTCTATGTCAGCCATGGACTCTCTAACTCAACCTGCTGCTGATGAGGATTGACCCTGGGTATGGCTTATCTGCTGGTGATAGGGACTCTGCTTCATAAATCAGATCTTTATTCTGGCAGGGAATGCCTGTTCTGCCAGGCAAACAGCTCTGCTCCATCACTGTAAAACCAAGTCCAGATCCACACACAAACATCATCTCCTCAGACCTTGTCTTGACCCTCATGGACTGTTCCTCCTGCATGAAAGAAACTGGTCATATACTAGAAGGATCGGTGCAAACAATCTGAAGAAGGAGTTGTGTGAGGAGTTGTGTGGGGTCTGTAGATATAAAAATCGGTCCTCTGGCTTACGGTTCAACTGTTTATTGCCTTCAGCCTCTTCTTTGGGGTCTCACAGTCCAGGCTGGACATTTTCTCCCATGAGTGAATTATAACGTGTTGGGAATATTCCTCATTCTTCTTTGCATGGATGGAAAGTAGGAGAGCCAAGGTCACTGAGACCACACTGGTACTAGTAAATTTAAGAGTGCCTGAGAGTGTTCCCGGCACTGTGACCCAAGTGTTAAACTGGTCAGTTGTTAGAACAGTCCTGGACATACTAATGACCTAGGGTAATTAGCCCTGTTTCAAATGTTTGCCAGGAATCAGGAATCATGACCAGCCGCCGTCCATTATCACCACACAGCTGTGGACATCTTGTTTGAAGGGTAAGGGATTTTAATAGTACAGCTGTGGGTTGTTCAGTGCTGGCTATCCTCAGGGGAAGAGGACAGTCCAGGCACCTTTAATGTATAAGAGTAGTCTTAAAGTCTGGGCAAAGCCCCTGTTTGTTTGGTTTTTTGCGAGTCTCAGCTCCCAGTCAAGAAGCCACTTCACGAGCAGAGCCGCCTTCCGCAGCCTTCTGGAAATAACGAACAGCAGAAAGATCAAAAATCCCGGAGGGATGGCGGAGCTTCAACGTTAATGTATATGGAAAGTTGTGCTCATTTCTGGGCTTCTTCTTACCAGACAGATATTGTCAAATGGCAGGGAGTTCATATAAGAACAACCGACAAATGACTGAGGGCTGGAAGGATTGATTTACAAGGGCAAGATGAAAAGAGCTGAATCAGTAGAGCAGTGATCAAGACGTGATGTGACATCTCCCTAAGTGTCTGAAGGGCGTAAACACCGAGAAGCAGTGTCTTTGTGGGAAATGTCTTGTGTCTGCTTAACAGCCCACTTCATTGAGTTGTAGCAGGCTACTTACTGTCTATTAAAGAAGTGCCACTTGATCATTATCGGTATATTTATGGAGGGTCTAATGGCTTTAATAAAGTGCGAACTGCAAAGGTAAAGAGCAGAGGAATCAAAGCCATGTCCCTCCCAGGTGAAAGAAACACAGCACCATTTTTTTTTTTCCCCCAGATCTGTGATCTGGGATGAAATCATATGCCTGCAAACAGGTTAGTTAACAGAGAACTGAAGAGAAGTTGTCTAGTATGTGGTATGTCCTGCACTGGAGTGCTCCATTCTTCTAATTATCCGCAAATGCCAAATTTTAGCATTTGTGTTCCAAATTCATGATAAAGCAGGGACTTGCCCGTAGGAACTTGCTAGGTCTCAGCTGAGACCACTTTTCCTTCTAGCTGGGGTGAGGGGTGGGGATTCACAAGGGTGGAGTTAGCCTTTCCTAATTTTAGGTGCTCATGAATCCATTAAAATGTCCTTGGTTTGAGTTTTCAGTGGACGTCAGAGTGTGAGTTGTCTCGTCCTAGAGCAGATGCCTGCTTGGGTCAGAGGAGCCCTGACCATATTTCACTGACTATCCTGGGAGTTCAGACAACTAGCTTGCATGTGGGCACTTATATTTCTTAAAATTACGAAAGGCTAACTCCACCCTTGCCAACTGGTCCACATACAAGGAGAACAGGTTTTCTCCAGCAAAAGAAATCCGTCTTTTATCTGAATCACATGGCTCTTGCTGTCAAAAGCCGAGATTCAAACCTCTCTTTAGTGCATCCTCACTGTCTTCCCCTGCAGTACGAGGAATTGGTAAGAACAGCAATGGGAGCTAATGCTGGCCGCTGTGAGAAGGGGTGGTGCTGGGGTTGTGCCATCTGACATGCCCATGGATTGTGCTGGATACTTTAATAGCATGCAGAGGGTGCTAATTCCCTCTGGAGGTGAAGCTCATCTCTCTATTTTTCCTCCTCTATCCTTAGCTCGCCTCCGGGCTTTAAAGAGAAGCCACCTGGCTGTGCTCCTCTCTTGCACCTGCTTTCCCCTGGATTACATATCGGCTGGAGCCGAGACACAAGTAACTTAAGAATGTTCCCTAATGGAGACTGTGCTGCCCTTATCTCCTCGCGACAGAGGCAGGCGAGTGTGTGAAATGTAACCCCCTGCTTGCCGCAGACCCTTCATGCCTGCGTGGAACTGGGCTGGTGTCGGGCGGCCAGAAGGAGACTGCTGACAGACACAAGAGCCAAGGGCATCCCGATTTGGAGCTGTCTCCAGCTTTTAAAGGACTAGGAACGGACAGCAGCTCCCTCAGGCTCGTATCACAGGGAGATGAAGGCTCCTGTTACTTCTGCCCTGAGCCATGTTCCAACCCGTGAGCTCTCCTAGAGGACATCCAGCTCGTTGCTGAGAGAAACCATTGCTGTTGCAGGGCCAGCTGAATGCAAACTCAGAGAACTTGCGGCCTTGGGATCTCCTATACCCTGATCTACTTTGTAAGAAAGTCTAGAGAGTTTTCTCCACTGCAGAGTAGTGGTGCATAACTTGACTTGTCCACCTTCCCATATGTCAACATACTTTGGAGCAAAAGCCTCTTCACTTAGTTCTGAGATAGTGGGAACTAATGGCCTGAAACAAGACCAGGGGTCCGCAGACTTGAGTATCTGCTGTTATACTTGTTATGTGTCCTCAGGCATATCGTATATCTTGCCTATACCTCAGTTTTTTCGTGGTGTGGGGAATTATCCCGTGAACCCTGGATTACAGCTATTCCCACAGGAATTGTGAAGATCAGTTCATTGTTCAACCATGACTTACTTTCGAAAAAACCTGTAGCCCCACTCACTGAAAAGCTGGTCTCAAGCTCACTAAAAGCAATCGAAGAGTCTCAGAGGCTGAACTGGGCTTTGAATCAAGCCACAGGAAAGGCAACTTGGCCTTCTCCAAGACTACAACTGAAAAGCAGGTGAACTGCACTCACTCGGTGAGTTCCCTGCTTCCCAGCTCCCTGCTACCAACCACACTATGAGATTACTACTGTTTACAATCCCACGATGAATCCCTGAGATTCCGAACTCTACAGATGCAGAGAGAGGCTCTGAAAATCCACGTAGAAGAGCGGGTGGTCTGTTTGCAGCCTTTAGAGGCGACCTTCTTGGCTGTTTTCTCAGCCACTGTGTTGGACAGCTAAATTAAACATGAGCAGCTGAAGTGTGGGCTGCCTTTCCCTGAACAAACCATTGCCACGTCCTGCGCTGCCCGGACCTCCTCCTTACCACGGCTTGGCTTAAAGACTGCCAGCTGGAAGCTTAGGGAGCTGAGATGTCTTCTCCTGAACCTGTGCACAACGTAATGCTTTGATCCATCCGAAGCCAGGGTCCGTCCATGGGCGGTCAGAGGGGTGGGACCCCCGAGGGGGCCGGGAAGCGGAGCCTGCGGGCAGCGCTCAGCACCACGGACAGAGGCAGGAGCAGACCCGGGGGGCAAAGCTAAGCCTGCTCAGCCACTGTGTTGGACAGCTAAATTAAACATGAGCAGCTGAAGTGTGGGCTGCCTTTCCCTGAACAAACCATTGCCACGTCCTGCGCTGCCCGGACCTCCTCCTTACCACGGCTTGGCTTAAAGACTGCCAGCTGGAAGCTTAGGGAGCTGAGATGTCTTCTCCTGAACCTGTGCACAACGTAATGCTTTGATCCATCCGAAGCCAGGGTCCGTCCATGGGCGGTCAGAGGGGTGGGACCCCCGAGGGGGCCGGGAAGCGGAGCCTGCGGGCAGCGCTCAGCACCACGGACAGAGGCAGGAGCAGACCCGGGGGGCAAAGCCAAGCCTGAGGCGGGGGGGTGGGTGAGAGCAGAGACCCCAAACTTCTTCTGTGTTGCAAAGGGTTCTGGCGAGAAGCATCTGAACCTTGAAATACAGCCAGGGTGGGCAATCACCCTCCCTTCCTCATCAACAGTTTCGTCTGGTACTTTGAAGGAGTGATTAAGTGGAAAGCCTGTGTGACCACCAAGAGGGAAGGCTGCGGATAGGGTCCTGATTTGGGAGGTTCAGCTCAGAGCAGCTCATGTTTAAGAGAAAGGATGAGGCTTTGTGCTTAAACCTCACTGTGATTCTGCCTATCCATCCTCCCTGTCCCCATCCATCCATCCATCCATCACTGTAGATCACCTAATGTTCTCTCTATCCATTCCTTATTAACTCATGAGCTTGTCTTTGCAGAAGCTGTTTTTAGGGCATATCAGCCCTGGACTCAGCCTCGGTAGAGTCTATTACTATAACACAAACCATACGCAAAAGCCAGATTCCTCCCAGACCCATCCCACTACTCTCCTGCCTGTCTGATGCAGCACAGAACCATTTATATTTCCACCTAATCAGTCTTGTTCTAACCCATTTCTGCCCACTCCTCAAGCTCAGTCAGTGGGAGTGCAGAAAGAGACCTTGCTGCCATGCTGAGGCCTGTGCCTTCTTCTACCAGTGCTGTTCCATTTCCCCCTCATCTTAGCTCGGTGTTATAGTCTACCAAAAACCTCCTTTCCCACCCTTTCTTCCTCCTGTCACCTTCATCCTCTCCCTTTCCCATTCTGTCCATAAGGCAGCTGAGGGTGAGGAGTGTGAGAGACGCTGAGGAAGAGCAGGAGAAGGTGGAAACGCTCAATTTCTCTACACACCAAAGCTCCTTGGAATCACATTGTTGGCCTCAATACCAGATTTCTCCCATTAATTTTGCTGCAAGCAGGGTGGCTGCAGCCCCTGTTCATGTGAGGGGAAGCTGCATCGCCAGCACCTGTCGAACACCAGCCTAGCACTAGTATATAATTTAATGGTCACTGTGGGGAGAAAGGTACAGGCTTCCCCCCACCCCCTTTTTCCTTTAACGGAACATTATCTAAACAAACGCACTCCAAAACTGCTGAAGCACAGGCAAATAATGACATGGGAGCAGGAGCCAGGCATTAAAAATTCATGTCGGCGAATATTAAAACTTTTTACTTCATCATGTCAAGGCACCAAGCAAATGCAAACAAATGAGACCCACTGAGCGCTGCCTGCATGGGCCAAGACAGAGATGAGCCACTCACACTGCTGGGGAGAGACCTGCATTGCGGTCCCTGTCTCTCCTGAGATGTCAGGCTCAGAGGGGGACAGGGGAGCCGACGGGGTAGTTAATTGCTTGGTGTCTCTAAATGAGCTCTGCAAACTGACAACTCTGAGGAAGGCAGCTCGCTGCATGAGCTGTGGGGCGGATACGTGGTGGCCGGGAGCAGCCCCATCCCTTCCCACATGCTGTGTTGTCAAGGCTCCTGAAATGGGGGAACATCTGGTGGGGGGGGTGGGGGGGGAACTCCAACCCCCTTGTTTATTTGGTCCTGTCTTTACTAATTAAGGCACCAGCCCCCGTCTGCTGCTTGCTGTGCTGTTGACAACAGGCTCGTTCACCAGGGGTTGGGTTGTGATGATACCCAGCAAACTCAAATCACGGAGCTCTCCCTGCTACCCTGGAGGAGATGACTCCGTGGACTGCGGTTTGCAGGCAGGGTGGGCCACCAGGGGAACAGTTTGAATCCCCTCCTGGAGGGGATTATGTTGAAGAGGAAGAGGTTCCCCAGGAGGGTGAGCACAAACAACCACTCCTCTCCTAAAATTGGTCCTGAGGATCTGAGCTCTTGGGCACCTGCTGCAGATATCAGAGCCCTGTTCGACCCCCGTCCTCTGCTATTTATGGCCCAGCTCACTTTTGCAGAGCTGAAGATCGGCACCTGGGTCCCCTGGGGAGCTGGTGGAAGGATGGTCCAACTCCAAACTGCTGTGTTACCCCTGCATCATTTAGACAGAGGCGGTGTAACATGAAAGCAACCTTACTCAAGCCATACGGTGATTTCACTGGCCACATTTTCAAGGCAAGGCATGAATCAGGCTGAGTAAAGTTGGTGAAAAGAGCTCTTCAATTAATCTGTTCCAGCACCATCTATCACTAATTAGGTAATTTTCCCTGTTATGCTGCACACACTTTTAATGCACCCTGTTTACTTAATGACTCCTGTGATCCCCTTAACACAATTACTGGTAATAAGCAACTGATGAAGAAAAGGATTAGACCAGTAATCTCTTGCTGTATGATGCTTTATTGGAAGTGCACTGAGCGTCACGTTTTGATTTTTAATAGATAACTTCTCTAAATAATTGATTAATCATAAACTCACAGACTGCAAGAGCTAGAGATAATTTTATGGCACCTAAAAAAAAAAAAGGATCTAGATGATGTAATAACTAGCAATCTAGAGGCAAATAAAGGAGGGGAATGTTTGATTAAACATTCAATATATTTTTATAGCTTTGTGAGGATCTAGAATGTAATAACTAGCAATCTAGAGGCAAATAAAGGAGGGGAATGTTTGATTAAACATTCAATATATTTTTATAGCTTTGTGTGTTATGGAACTGCCTTCATTGGTTTATTGTGTGGGAAGAAACATCATAATAACAGCCAAGGCAGGTGTTCACGGAGCCAGATGCACCCTTCTGTGAGTAGGGTGCAAGGCTGGCAAGATGGTCAGAGGAGCGATTATGAGGATTATTCTAAATCTCTCTGCCTCTGTAGCTTAGATAAGCTGTGAAGAACGAAGCCTATAGCAGGATGTGATGCTGTGTCACACCACAGGTAACATTTCGATGCCTGGTTCTTAACGGTGGTGTCCCCAGTCCAGAGCGAGGCAGCTGGGTGCCCTGCAGACTCTCCTAACCAAGGTTTCCTGATGTAACAAGAAATTACATATTTGTAATTTCATAATTTATAATTACATATGAGTATTTAATACTCATCGGACAATGAGTATTAAATATTGGAGGTAAAGTGGCCCTGCTTCGACAAGCAACACTAAATGGCGATAGACACGACAGAAGTGCTTGGACCTCTTCAGCACAGGCTGATCAAGGCTGAAGGACTCCTGGGCCTGTCCAGAAGCATAATGTGAACTATCTGGAGAACATCAGTACTGGCAATGATGGTGTCTCCAGAAAATAGGTTTCTTCTGGGCCAGGCAGGTGCAGGGCTGGGCTTTGGAGACTACTGATACAATTTCTCCCAGGGTCTAACTCAAACCTTTCAAGCAGTGGAGAATCTCCCATTGACTTCAACAGGCCACAGGTGAATCCCTCTCCATGATTATATGGGTGTCCCACAAAACAACAACAGTGAAAAAGGCATTACAGAGTTATTTGGTGAAGGATAGTGCTAGAAATGGGAGAGAGAGACTGCAACTATGAGCTCTGACATGAAACAACTTGCTGCACATCGGTCCTGGTAATTGGTCACGGATACACTGTTAGCTCACGTAAATGAGTTTTAATATTTTACAACCAAACTGCACAAGGCATGGAAAAGTGTTGTCCGGCCAATAGCCCTGCCCCTCACCTCTGCCAGCTGCTGCTGCTGCTGCTGTCTTGGACCACAGATCCTCAGTGACCACAGCTGGAGAGAGCAGGGAGCAGCCTTGCTTGGGGCGGTGATGATGGCAATGGGGAAGCCCTAAAGGTATCATTTCCATCCCACTTGTAAGTGCTGCCAAACCCCATGCACAGGGCAAGGCAATTCCAGCCTGAGCAGGCTTTGAACCCAAATGCCTTGTCTGCAACCCACCACAGCTTTTCTTCTGGAAATCACGTGGGCTGTCATGAACAGTCAGTCCTAGGGCAGGCCATGTGGGTGACCGGATTGCCAGCATGATTTTGGTGGTTGCTTTCTGGTCCCCACTGTGGTGACAGGGGATCCCACTGTGCTTGCACAAGGTTGAAGAGAGCTGGAGTCTAACCTGTAACTGCCCTGCTCACGTATGGAGGGTGATTCGTGGCTCCTGGCATATTGGTGCTGTGGTTCAGCGGATGTACAAAGAAGAAAGGTGTAGAGGAAAGCAGGAGTTACTGCTTGAAAGTTCAGTAGGGGCCCATAACCTTGTAATACAGCTTGTGCTTCCTCTCTGTGATGGGGAGCGCTTTGTGGTGTGCCTAGCCCTCCTCTGCAGTGAGCACCGCACCATGCAGAGTCTCCTCTGGTCCCTAGGAAGCTTTTTCTGGGCTCTGTGACCTGCCTGCCAGCTCCCTGCTGCTCCCTGCAGTCTCTCCATCTTCTAGCAGGAGCTGCAGGCTCCCAGCTGTGTGCTGTGGCTCTTCCTCTCTGCTTCTCCTCTGAGGCTGAGCAGATCCCCAAGAGCAGCTCCCTCAAAGGGTCCCACTTCAGCTCTCTTTTTACAGAAACATAACATAAACAGGGAACAAACAAGCAGCAGAGAAAATGCCCACTGCATCTTCTCACACCATCGAGGGTGAGCGGTTTCAAAGTGACAGAAGACATTAGTTCAGGCAAGAATTGGGGAAGCCCTCTCCTGGTTGTGTATGCAGGTAGGCATGAATATGACTGGCACAATGCAATTTATGTAGTGGCACGTGGACTTTTGGTTTTTTTTGTACCAAACTTCCTCCAAAAACTTGCTTGGAGGCTTCTCCGTACATGGAAAGGCACTTCAGAGCCAGGCTTGATGGCTGGACTTAAACCAGGTCCCAGGTTCTGCAGGCTCACCTCCCTAACCTTGCGCTGGGGCTGACGTGTCGTGGGTACCATCTACTTTGCTTCCGCTTTGGGAGCCTAATTCAGCTCTAGACAAAAGCCCAGGCTGATAAAGAGTCTAAAAATCCACGTGCTGGCTCTGAGGGCTACAGGTAGGAAAACAACATGAGGCAGAGGAAGAAGGGTTAATGATTGGGGTGCAGGGGATGAGAAGAAGGGCTTTGGATTACAACACAAATAATAGATAAATCAAGCAGCAGGAGACAGTTTCTTCAGTGCCAGTTTATTTATCATTGTTTTCTCTGGGCACTGACAGGCCGAGGAAGATGGGGTGGGCAAACAACATCATCTGTCTTGATGTATGAGGCGTGGAGAGGGAAGAAACCTCTGCCAGGCCTTGGAGAGGAGGCAGGCAGGAGGCAGCCTGGGGAGGTATGCAGCAGGGACTGCACTGTGCTTGGCATTGGGTGGCCATTCTCCTTCCCAGCCTTGACCACCTCCTCGGAGAAGGGAGAAGCTGGTACAGCAGGCAGTAAACCAAGACCATGTTATCAGGTACTCGTCATTTCTGGAGATCTCTTGCAGAGACGGGTGTGAGATTGAAGCATCCCCAGAGCCAGGAAACAGCATCCTCACTCCCTACTGCCAGGGAGCTGGGCTTTACTTACATCTTTGCTGGACCCTAGAACTCTTTAGCCATTAAAATTCCTTTCTTTCTAATATATTATTTTGATGTTCCCAGGAAAAACTGTGCTGTATTCAATCTTCTGGGTGCTGTATACTCTGGGGGAAACACAAGAGCCCAGATCCCTAAAAGTCCTTAAGTCGCCTGTGCCTTTTGTGGATATTCCTCCTATTCAGGCTTTTCCAGAGCAGATGCTCAACTGCCATTTGCCCCCAGAAATGCTTAAATACCCAGTCCCCTAAAACACTCTTTTGCTTCTCAGCTGCTTAGGGCCCTGGCTCACCTAAAAACCGTGGAGATCCAAAATCTACAAACTCAGTTTAGGGATGGGGCACTGGCCTCATGTGAAGGGCTTAAAACTGGACCTGTTCTCCAGCGAGGAGCACTCCCCCAGAAAGCCAGACATGGCAGCATGGGCTGAAGGAAGGTAGGACATGGCTGTGCCGCAAAGATCCTGGCTACTTAACTGTTTGGCCCAGGAGAAAGGCTTGGGATGCCTATAGGTCTGTCTGCAAAAGATCATGGGGGATTTCACCCATTACCTACTGATGCCTTGAGTGTGGAGTTAACGCTGATATAACAAACCCACAAGATTGTGGCTGTTACTTGAGCACAACTCTTACTTGGTCAATGTTACTGTTGGCTTCTTCTGTCAGGCATTTGTATGCTCTCCTTTGACCCTTCTCCTCGTTGCTTGAGTGCTGGCTGGTTTAGCTGGCCACCTTCCAGAAGCCCCTCGTCAAGGATGAACATCCTGAGCAGGAGGCATTTAATGGCTTCTCATTGCTGTGTCAAACAAAGCAAGAAGTCAATATAGCTCTGTTGGCCATGCTCCAATCCCCATGGATGAAATGTTTAAAACTTGCCTGTCTTGGTTGCAGCTCATACTCAGGACTCTCAAACTATGCTTGGGTTTTCTGTTAAGAAGAGGCTGCGTTTTATCTATCTGTGCCTATGATCATCTGCCCAAACCTTCCTGGGATAAATATGTCCAAGCTCTTTTCTTTGAGCCATTATGCTCTGGATCTTGGGGTTCTCTGCTGGAGGGGTTCCCCTGAGGGGAACATCTGCCAGAAGGCCTTGCAAGTCAGGTAGGGCAGCTTCATCCTCTGCTGACAGGCTAAGTCCCATCTAGGCTTCTCAAGGCAAGAAAAAAAGCAATTAAAGATCCAGCTGAGCGTGCAACAGGAACGTGAGCCACTACAAAGGTACTGCTCCCTTTTAAAAGAACCGGGGTTACTTCCTTGTCTGCATTAAAGGAAAGCAAAATGGATGTAGCAAGCTGAGTATCTTTCTGGAAAGTGAGCTGATACACACCAAGTGGGGCCTCTTTCTGCTCGCTGTGGATCAGGCTGGATCTACCTCCCCTAAACACAGAGGTAACAAGCCACAACTGTGGCCACAGATCCCAGTCTTAAATAATTTCCAAGGGGTTCACAAATCCCTGCATTGGCTTGGGCAAGCAAGGTCTCTGTGACCTTATAAACAATGACAATTTTGGTTCCGTTTCTGGGATTTTGCCACTTTTGGCTGTTTCTATTATCAGAACCTACAAAACAATACTAATCCCTGTAAGGGACAAAGGGAAGGGATGGGGTGGGGGTTGTAGCAGTCTTATTGTCAAGCTTCCAGGCTCCTCCACAGCTGTGGGGGACTCTTATTTATTTAGAGAAATTCCCTTCCCCTGTAGCAGCACTTGCCCCGTGCAGGCCCCTGTTGTGCATCGCCTGGCTGTGTTCGCCTTTCCCCGTCATTGGGAACCAGGCAAATCAATGGAGTCCTTTGGCGGAATTAAAAATAAAGGAGAACTTTCTTTTAATGTCCCATTAAAGACCAAGGCAACACTGCCTGGCTTACTCCTTTTTTGTCTAATTTTTTTTTTTTTTTTTCTTTTCAGTCGGCTGCGAGGAAGCTTTCGGAGCGAAGAGGGATTTCAATAATTACCTTCCAATTCTGCCCCGATACGGTACCCTATCCCCAAAGCGCAGGCCCTACACGCCTGCCCTTCATCTGAAACTCCAAGGGAAGCAGTTTAACATGAAGCCACATTGATATTCAAATAGATTATCATGCAGTCAAATGGAGGTAGCATTCCAGTCAGCAGCGTGTGAAAGAGCAACTAATGGATTAGTATTTATGGTTGAGTATAATCCACATTTTAGGATACTGCATCTAGGAGGGACATATGATGAACTCCTTTTTTCCAGCCCTCCTCCTCTCCGGACAGGATACAGCAGCCTCCTGGCACCGCTGAGCTTGGCAAAATTGATGACAGGACTTTAGGATCCATTAGAAAAACAAATTCTTAAACAGTGTCTTCTAAAATCAATCACTTCTACCTTTAGTGGGATTTATCGCTACCCTGCCTGCCCCTTATTGCAAAGATTCATGTCTCCCAAGAAGAAAAAATGACCGAGTGGCTAAACTCAAGGCTGGAGGCACTGGCCTCTCCTCTTCTCCCCATGGAGGTGTTTTTGGGTGCGTGCAAAGGGGATGTCTGGGCTTGCAAGGGCTAGCAGCGGAGGCAGTAGATCTGGCTCTGCGGGGCCTGATCCAGCGCAGACCTCCTAATGGAGCCGTGGCCCATCCCTCAGCTAAGCTCTCCGGTCCAGAGCTGGTGACCAGAAGTGCTCAGGAATGGAGAGAAAGATGCTGCAAAGGTAATCAAAATAGAGAGATGGGGACATAACTACTGAACATTAAGGTGGGATGATTAGGAGCATTTCTTCCAACCTAATGGGTTTCCTGAATTAATCCCTGCTTGCACCAGAGAATGTCTTTTATATCAAACATCTCCTGATGTGAAATCTGTAAGGGATGCACAACACAACATGATAAATCCATGGGGAAGAAGAACAACCAGTTAACCAGAGTAGGAAGGGTCATAGCAGCAAGAAGGGGCTTCATGGCACTGCGTGCCATGTATAGGTGTAGGTGTACATAGCAGAAAAACTTTCCAAACACAGAGACATACACAGGAGAGGGGAATAATATCCCCAGGGATGGGCTTCAGCAGCACAGGGAACAGCCCTGGGTGGATTTTGGGCTGCAGCTGAAGAGCTGATCATGCCTTATACCCCATGTGTGGGTACATTTCTTTAGGCTTTGGCTCTTATTTCACATTTATGTGGGCCGTACTTCCAGTGGCATGTCTGGAGATCGGCTGGAAGAAAGGGAATTGTGACCACCTAACACCAAGGCAACCAAGTCAGCATGAAAAACATCTTCTGAGGTCTCCTTCCAGCTAAATATTGCAAAAAGTTTGAGATTTCACATCCCTGGGGAGGGAGAGAGTCTTGCTGGAGGTACTCTCATGGCTTTTCCCCCTGAACTGTTTCATTTAGTGATGAGAAGTATGGACAATGTCTCTCTCCAGGGACCTATTTTATGAAATATGGAAAGTTTACCAAAAGTGTGACCTATTCTTGCAAATTTTAAGGGGCTAGGTTGGTTCCAGGGGTCCCTGGATTTCATTTTGCATTGGACTCACTAGTAAGAGAAATGATAGGGAAAACTCTCAGGCATCTTTTCTTCCAGGTGAGCCCTGCCTCCAGGCACGTAACCCAAGCTGGCACAGATGAGAGGCAAATTCAGCCCTTGGTTTTAACCTCATGATGCTTCTCAGGGTCTTTTCTCCTCACTTTGATCTGGTCCAGCCCAGCACAGGCAGGCTGGGCTTGTTGGGTGACTTGGAAGTTGAGAAGGTAGAAGAGTTATAAAGAGGGAAGAAGGAGGATAGCGATGCAAAAGGCGAGTGAAAGCATCCTCAGCCCCAGGGCTCTGAGCATCCTCCCTGTCTTAGCTTCAATGACGGGAGGGGATGATGCCAGAACATTAGTAAATTCAGAGAGAAGCTCATAATTCCTATCGATTCTCAACCAGCCAGTGCGAGGTGTATAAAAATGCTTGTTCTATCATTTAGAAAAATGGCAATGTTATGATAGAGCTGATTGATTTTCCTCTTTAGGAATATTCATAAACACTGGTTCCAAGAACTGATAAATCTCGATTCCCCTGCGCAGAGTAAATCACTCCCCAGTGCTTCCCAGAGCGCTGGGGGCAAGGGAGGTGGTTATTTCTAATTCCTTTCAAAAGAGCTGTAAATGGAGAGAGTCTGGGGGTACAGGGGCTTGGTGGCCAGGTCACCCACAACCCGTGAATGCCAGACCTTCTTTCTAGGGGGACTTCAGAAGCCCATCTCTCCCATTATATCCCTGGCTGGAGAAGGCTGGTGAAAGAGGATCAAGAGCTCTCTCCTTGGCCCCTAGCTGGGAAGTACCTTTCCCTCACACTTAATTAGCTGCATGCATTTTTGTTTTGGCTGCAATTTCCAGTTTGCCCCCCCACCCTCCCCCCAGCACAGTGATATGCAAATTTGAACTCCAGCTGGGATTTAAATCCTTCTTCCTCAAGGAGCCTGCCCTGGGGAGCATGCCATCTCATTGTGGTCTTCGTTCCTCCAGGCACAGGACACATTAGCCATTCTCAGAGGCAGGACCACCGCCTGCATGTCTGGTTTGAGCCACCCTGGCGTTCCCTATGTCCTTCTCAGAAAGGGCCGATAATAGCGCTCCTCTCCAGCAGAGCCTCCCTGAGCCCTTCCAGGGGACCCTGGGTACAACTGGCCTCCACCTCCCACTCCCTGTTTGGGTTTAAGGTGGGCAGTTCTTCCACTCCATGGTTCTACAGGCCACCTGCAGGCAGCTGCCCCCATCCAAGCCCCAGCATGGGGCCCTCTGGGATGGAAGAGATATGGTGGAGCCAGACTGCCTCCTCCCCTTTTAGGGCAGTGTTGTCTGGGAGCTCCCCAAGAAGAATTTATCCCAACTAACCCTGTAAGTGCCTGGTCCTGCTGGACAAAGTCTGGTGAGCTAAATAAAATGCCTCCAACCGCATTAGCCTGCTGCGCTTGAGGGAGAGCTTGTCCATTCTCTTCCCTGGGCTTGTGGTGGCATTGACCAGGCAGAGGATCTCCTGCCTGCTGGTGTTTTCAGGCTGCTGCTGGCTCAAGTGTCTCTGGATGTGACGGCTGTGCACACAGGCAGCCCTTTCAGACTGGCAGGAGACCACGTGTCAACACAAGTCACCACGTTTGTGCTGCTTGTCATTTTTTCTGGTCAAGCACCTGTGGTTACGAGCCGCCAAGCAACACTCCTTGCATGCCCTGGAGGTAATCCCACAGGGCACATTTCTCATGGAAAGAAGAAAAAAACAGTGGGGAAAATTAAAAATTCTTGCATCTCTTTCATCAAGGTGAATATTTGGAGAGGTAATAGCTTTTATAGGGCTACTTGGTGTGATTAGAAAAACCAGGAACATTTTCAGGTTCATGAAGTCTCTCCCTAGAAACCCAGTCGTGCTTATAAGCTTTAGCTCATCTCAGCTGCAGTCACATCACTACATCGCCTGTATAAATTACTAGAACCGCACAAGAAGTAAAAGTAAATGCATTCTCACTTGTCCAGGTCACTACTAACATCTTGCCTAGAGGGTAATACTGAAAAGGTGGATTTTCAGCAGCAGGCAGGATATTTTGATATCCAAAGAGGAGCTTTTTCCACTGAGATACAGACGGAAAAAAAAAAAAGAAAATACATGTGTGTCCCAGTAAAAAATATTGGCAATTTTTATTACCTTTTAGATTTTACTTCTGCAGTAATCTATTTTAATGAGGTCAGCCTGCCTGGCACCAGGTACCCAGTCTAAGTGGAGTAGTTTAATGTCAGGATCAGGGAGGAGAGGAGCACTGAGAGGGGGGGGTCTGGCCGTCTGAGACACAAGGACCCTATATCACACAAACTTACGGTGTAAAAATTGACTCGGTTTGCACATTTTTAACTGTATTTGAAATCGACAAAAAGTGTAATTATAAAAAGGGATATATCTGCTGGGACAGGTGGGGAATTTGATGAAGCCACTTTGAAAGCACTGGCTTTTCTGTAGGAAAAAATATGCTTATTAGTGCACAGTGAAGATTTATTAGATTATATGATTATTTATTGGGATATATGTTGTGGAGAAGGGACTATATTATCTATATATTTCCTGTATTATAGCTATAGACAGTCAATATTAATATTGCTGCAGTTTAAGATTAGATTTTAGAAAGCCACTTTTAGCTATGTTCCTGTCCTTTAAGGAGTAGTTGCATGTATTGCAGTCAAAGATGGGAACAGAAGGAAACTCTTCCTCTATGTCTGCAAAACTGTAAATCTACACCAAAAAGGTCTCTCCTGCTGGAGAGAGGGCTTGGGGCTAAGCCCAAAAGATGTTCACCATGAGAGATGTAGGGTTTAGCTTTCTCCAACCTCTTTTCTGATCTTGGTCATGAGAAATGATTCATGTCTACAGTGTCTGGAGGTGTCCTGCACCCTCCCTGTTGTAACCTTTCAGGTAGACGCGGACAGACCTTGAACTCGTAATGCGGGTGGGCCAGGCTGACCCAGGTAGGACGCATTTGCCAGCACGCTGCCTTTCACGGTCAGCTGGAAAAGGACAGCTCCTTTGAGGGATGTTTCTGTTTCTCCTTCCTCCCCTTTTGCACCCAGTTGTTGGCAATACAACTGCTCGGTGCAGGCTTGGCCCTGCTGACTTGGGCTTTGGGGTCCACCTGGGGCTTTTCAAGTAGGGTGTGCCAGGCCACACGGGACAGAAGAGAGGCTTTATTGCCATTACCATATGATATCTGCTAACATGTCGGACTGTTCCTTACCATTGTATGGCTAGTTGGTGTTATGTGCCTTGGGGACACGTAGACAGGAGGGAGATTTACAGACATAAAATTTGATGCAGAAATTGATAGAGATCTATAGTGGAGATGGGCAAATGGCTAGAGGGAGATTTGAGAATAGATAAATATGCTTGGGAGATAGATTTGGATGGATACTATCTGTCTCAGATAGAGATCAATATATCTCCTTTACACCCATCGGATTGCCATCTGTGGCTACCTGACTTATTTTATCTTTTCTGTTTTGCAGGTCAAAAGAAACATTTTACCTGCATCCAAACACATGCAAAGGAAAGTGAGAGCATCAGACACCCAAGAGACAGATGCTACGGAAGCCCTAAGCTATTCATTTACTCTCTCTCCTGCTTGCTCTGCTCCCCATCGCTCTTTGCTGCCAACCCGGTGATGACACCCATGAAGCCCCACCAGCAGAGAGGTGCCCAGATCCTGGGACACTGAGTTTGAGAAGATGGGATCCATCTGGGCAGCAGTTTTTTATCCAGGACTCTCGCCCCTGGCAGCACCAAGTCTTGCTGTTACTGTAAAGTCCAAGTAATAAGCTCCCGGGAATTGCGCAACAAATTGCTTAACTTGCTGTTTCCACTCCGTCTTCTCCCCCCCCTTTCTCCCACCCCCATCCCCCATACAAGTAAGCCTCCCCCTGGGCTTGGCTGCTTATTGCCAGTGGAATCGATTACAGAGCGAAACCCTTTGGGATGGTTTCCTCCCCCTTCCCTTTGCCCCCATCTCATGCCCTCTCTTCTCGCTCCCATCACCTCTTCCAGCCCTCGTCAAACCCCCCTTCCACCTCCTCCCTCCCCACCTTCCTTGAGCTCTGGTGAGCCCGCTCAATTCATCACCCTGTCAGACCTGTGTGACAGCCCTTCATAAATGCACCACAATGAGCCGAAATAAGCAACGGAGCAGCCCTCAGCCCAGCCAATTTAGCAAAGCAGGCAACATCTGAGAAGCTGAGTCCCAGCGTGCTGGAGATTGAAATTGGGAAATTGGTTCTACTCCTCTTCGGCAGTGCATTTTTTTTTTTTTTTTTTAAGTATACCTATATATTCTCTCCCTATATAGATATATATTTAAGGTAATTCTCTCCCGCTTAAATCTCCAGCGCTTATTACACACGGGCACTGCGGCCCGGTTGCTCACTCTCTCTCTCTCCTCCCTGAACAGTGGTAGATTATGAGAGGGTTTTATTGGTAAACTTGCTTAGTCTGCAGAAATGTGCTGGCTTCAGCAGATTGAGTCTGTAAGCAAGGGCTGGGCTCCTGCCTGCCACACTGAGCTCCCCCAAGCCGTCTCGGGCGGCAGGGAGGCAGGTTGCTGGTCTCTCCTTCTGGATGCTTTCAATCACGCGAGGCCACTTCTCCCAGCACTTCTGAGCCTTGCAGGAACAGCCCATGTGGGGTGAAAGCACTTATTCCCAGCCGGAGGGTAGAGGATGGAGCTAATGCACATCCTCTAGCTGTCTACAGTGGAGGCACAGATATCTGACCTCACTCTGGGACCGCTCTGTAGTCAAAGGGCAGCGACTCAGTGGAGATCATGTCATCCTGAGGCACGACGTCTGCACTGCTCAGATGAATGATGACTTGAGCCCCATTGACTTGATCGCCATCAACCGTAACGGGTTCAAAGATAACTGGCATGGATGGACATACCCCTTTGTAGGCACTTAGGGGAGATGAATCCCACATGCCGTTTGAACTGAGAGCTTTTCAGAGCAGAGATGACCTTGTCAGAGTGTGTTTCTGCAGTGCTTGGCAGGAGGGGACTCCTGCTATTGCCTTCTGGTAGCTCGCTGGTGGGTGAAGCTGAGGCGATGAGTTTCATGGCAGCTAGATCCAAGCTGGCAGATATACCTTGTCCATGGCATGGACAGGATGCAGACATTTTTTTCTGAGCTAGCAGAAAGATGAGGTGGCAAAGGCAAGCTCACAGTGATGTTCTGACTCCAATCTTGGAGGCTCGAGATTAACCACCCTGACACCTTTCCCCAGGGCTACAGCTGTCCATGGCCCCTACCAGTGGAGGGACTGTGAGACATTGCATGAAATTAGGAGATGGCAGGGTTGAAACAAAACAGAAAAGCAGCGGTCATACTTCAGACAGCACACAGTTAAACCATGGAAGTACTTGTCATGAGATGTTGTGAGTGCTACACCTTCATAAGGGTTAAAAAAATGGAAAAAAGAAAAACTGGATAGATTAAGCTGGGAAGAATCTGTAAAGGGCTGTGAAATACGAGACTGCTTCTGGCTCAGGAGTTGCAAGCTGTATGTTTTTGAAAGCTAGGATGGTATTCTGGGGAGTTTTCACTAGCACCAGCTTGCACTTATACTCTCTGGGAGGTCCTGCTGGGAGATGAGCTCTTAGTCTGAGCTGGTATGGCCTTTCTTATGAGATAACCTGAATGCTATGAGATGCCTGAGGTGTTTAATGTGAGTTCACCTGAAAGGAGGCCACTCTTACTTTTACTAGTTCTTATGCTGCGACTCCTGGCAATGCCAGAACATGTCAGATGTGTGCAAATCTCCTCTTAAGCACTCAAAATAATGCTAGGTGGCCACTTCCCAGCCAGACAGGGTGCATGACACCATTGACTGGTGTTCAAAACAGGAGTTAATGTGCAAGGAAAAGGCTCCACCCGTCCAGCTCTCCTCCCAGGTGCACAACACCAGCTAAAAATAAAACCATTGACTTTGTAAGTCATCATGTGGAGCTGACCTCCCACCAGTGGGGAGCATGGACTTGGATCTCACTAGGTCTTAGCTGACACCTACGTACACATTTCCCGACCATTCATCTACCTACACGTGGCATGGGTGGTTTTCAAAGCGTATAATGACCCGAATCAGTCGCTACCAGAGCAGTGTCATACAAGGAAGCTCCTCACCAAAACTGCAGAATATACTTCGTTCACCTCTTGCCATTTCAGCCGTTACACTATCAGCTTCCCTAAGAGCCCAACGGCCTCTCCCTGGTGATCATTCATCCCAGCAAATTGTTAAGAGGCAGATAATTAATTGTTGCGAGTCACTAAAAAAATGATCATTCTTTTCAGAAAATTACCGTGATGTTCTGCAGAAATGTTAACGCTTGCAGCCATAAAATGAATGGTGAGCTACAGCACCAGCTGCCAGGAGAGCCGTGAGTTATAATCCCACAATTGGATGTGAAGAGGCAGAGCTTCCAGACGTTTCTGAAGAGAGGAAATACAGATTCACTGGGTAGCAGTTTAGTTTTATGATTATTTTTTTCTGCCCCAGAGTCTGCAATTGACTATTAATGACTGAACCAGGGATAAGAACTGTTTTGCTGATACCAGGTTGGCATGAAGATAGTCTTCATATTTATTTTCCATCTGACTATTGGGATTTTACTCCAAACAGTTGGAAAAGAGGACTTGGAAAGTCATGGCAATGCTGGCCAGACTATCAGGGCTGTATTCCACTGCCTCCTGGGGCTAAATAGCTAAGAGTTTAAGAACAGCAGGGAGAGAAAATTAGAATTACCAGATCTGAGCGTTAATTGCTGAGAGTTAACAACTCTTTGTATGCTTTCCAACCAATGTCTAGTTGAGGCAGCTGGAAAGGTGGTCTGCACACAGTCCTTGTCCTCATATTCCAATAAATCCAACCCAGTGAGGCTTAGGGAGCGAATCTGGTAGGTCTCCAAAGATTTGGCTTTGGAATCAGGATGACTCCTGAGCTTGCATCCAGCAGAGTTCTCGTCATTCACAATGCTAATGCTGCTTATTCAAGAATCCAGCTGAAGTGGGCAGGTGTAAAGAAGGACACAGGGTGTTTTTGGAAGGCATTTCTCTCATCCCTCTGCTAGATAAGACCTGACATATTTATTGATTTCCATTTGTTATGGACTAGCATTTGAATCACTTAGTGTTACTCCACAAATGGAATAAGGAGATGACTCAGGTCACAGCTGGTTTCCCAAATATGTGTTGTTTTTTTGTTCAAGGAATGTGCAGTTTCCAAATGACTAGCTCTTGGCCTTCTTTTCCATGCTTGTATTCCAGTGACTTCACCTCCTAGCAATGGGGTGGGTCCCCTGGCTGTCAGACCACTTGCCTGCAGGGAAGTCTGCAAGTGATGCAGACACCTCCTCCCTTCTCTTCCAAGCAGGGTTTTGTTTTCCTCGTTTTTCGCACAGCTGGTTTTGAATCTATCTGCGGACGGCAGATCCAGGGTAGAAGGAAATGAACTATCTAACCCCATTCTTGCAGCAGGAGTCCAAGACCCAACATATCCTTGTCATGTGCCAAGGAAAGCCACTAATCAGGACATGCTGTTGGTTAGATGAAACTTGCTGAACGGAGGTTGAAACTGCACATTTATGCCTGTGGTAAGAAAAGTACAGAGAGCAGAAGTGTTTCTGCTTTAGATGAACATTTCCACATAAGAGTTTTCTTCCCTCACACCAGTACTAGCCTCCCTATCTCCAGTATCAACTGACATCTTTCTGACAATGGGGGTACACCTGTAGGAAATGCCCAACTCCACCCGCTGGTGGAGTGTCTGACCAGAACTCCACCCGCTGGTGGAGTGTCCAGTTTGGGGCCAAGGTGGTGAGTTCAGAAGCAAGCAGCCAGGAGGATGAGGGAGCTACAGGGCAGGAACTACAGGAAAAGACTGAAAGAATTAGGGCTGTTTCTCGCTAAGAGAAAGACTGCCTTCAAATCAAACAAACAAAGCAGCAAGAGGGAGAGAATAGTTTGCTCTCTGTGTCCCTGGTGGGCAGGTTCAGAATACGATGCAGCAAGAAAGATTTAGGCTAGACATTAGGCAAAGCTGCCTAACTGGAAAGAGTGAAGCAATATCTGGGGAGGAGGGGGATCTCAAAGACTGGAAGAGTTCAAGACCAGGTCAGGTGAAACACCTCTCAAGAGCAATATGGGTCTTGCTACTCCTACCCTGAGGAGAAGGAATGATTACACGGCCCTACAGTGCCCATCCCAGCCCTGTTTTCCAGGGATTACAGGCTATGCTTCCAGATAACCAGAACCTCAACTAGAAAACAGCCTTCACACAGTCAGACCTTTGGTTTCTACTGATCAAAGCCAGACTCAGAGGACTGACTGAGAGCTTACTGACTCCATGGCTGATCGCTCTTCAACGCTTTCAACTTTAATGAGCTGTCTGTGAGGAGGAAAGGGAGACGCGAATGTGCTCTGCCATATTGAGGTGACACAAACGTGTCACTGATGCCTCCTTTGATGGCCTCTTACTTGGGGGATGTGCTGCAGGGAAGCCCAGCTTGTTTGGGGTTTGTATTTTCTGCCCCTCATCGTTATCAGTCTTTGACATGTGACAGCAACAGGTATCGCCCTATGGAAACAGAAATCATGCAAAGCTGCACCAGCAAAGCAGCAAGGATAAATGCAGCAGGAAGCCCACACAAGAAGGCCTTGTCTGCAACCCGTCCACCTCCGTTCAGTGCAGGCAGGTGGCACTGAAGATGAATAGCAATGGCAGGGCTGGCAGAGCAGGCAGAAATGCTCAAAGACAGTGACATCAACTGTCACAGCCAATTATAGCAGAGCTACCGAAAAGGAGCTTCTCTACTTACACTGGTCTTCTCCAGATGGGGCAGCCCGCAGGACCCAAGACTGTCTCCTCCACAACATGTCTAGATCTCTTCTCTGATGTGGCAACAATCCGTGCAGATGTCTTATTCCTCTCTACATACACAGATCCATCAATATTTTCAGTAATTTCCAGCCCAGGACCCAGAGTCCCTGTTCCAGGCAGCCTAAGGAAGGACAGAGATACGTTTGGGAGTTGAGGTCATGTCTTCCATTAAGTCCAGGAGAGACACCACTCCCAGAAATCCACTCAGGGTATACCACGTGAAACTTCACCTATACACCTAAAGCATTTTGGGATCGACTACGCTCCAGCCAGAATCCTGGAAGAGCTGAAAATAAGAAACAGCACAAGCTGAGTAGGAGAATTGTGAGCCTGAGTGGAACCGTTTGATTGGAGACTGGCAGATGTAGTTGCTGGCTTAAGAATATGCTAAATTGGGCAATTATAGGGCTGTTAGCCTGGTCTCAGGGGCACGCAAGGAGCCACTTATTGAAGACTTGGAGCAAATGATAAATGAAAGGAAATACATTTATTAAAGATAGGTAGCGTCCTTCGCTCTTGAGATCTTCCTTAGATAACAGATTTTCCAGGAAAAGCAGAACGCAGGAGGTCTCATCTATCTGGATTTAGCAAAGCATGTGATGTGGCACCTCATGGATAATCAGAGATGAAGCTGGAGAAGATAGGATCTGTGTGAGAACCGTGAGATGGGTAAAGAACTTGCGGACAGTGAGAAAACAGTGGCTGAAGGGGGGAAACACCAGGCTGCAGGGAAGTGAACTAGCGGAGTTCCTTAAAGATTTCTTTGGAACCACTTTTATTTCATAATTTTATGCATGACCTCATTTCAAAGAGGAGGAGTCTGCAGATGAAATCTGCTGATGATATGAGTTTAGGAGGCAAAAGCCATGTCCAGGAAAGTGCTGGATGACCTTGAGAGATTGGAAAAGGAGAAATGGGATGAAATGTAGTTATGCAAAGCACAAGATGATGCATATATGCACTTACAACAAGATTCTCTGTTGTAACCTGGAAGAAAAGAAAGAAAAAGGGAAAGCTGAAGTTCGTCACTGACTTGATGCTATGAGCTGTCACTACATGCAACCATGAAAAAGGGTGAATGTGACTGTAAGATATACCACGGCAGGGATTTTTCTTAGAATTGGTCAAGAAAGAATGTTTTTGCTTGAGGCCACTATGGCAGAGCTGATATTGAGCTGGGACAGAAGGATGAGGTAGGGCGAGGGGAACGAATGACACAGCTTTAAGGAGTAAGCAAGAAGATTTTGGCTTAGTTAGTCAGCAAAGGGTGATCTGAGAAAAGTTATGGCTGATTTCTGTAAATGTGCCGGGGACAAACATGAGGAAGGGAAAAGAAAGGTTTGGACTGAACACTGTAAGTAACATAAAGAAATGAATATAAGTTGTCCAGAGAGGTTACAGGGAAGTTGGATTCTTGGAGTGATAGGAGGAGAGGTAACAGATGGATGTTATAGTAGAAGAAATTTTAACTTGATATTAGGATAAACATTTGCTCATGAGGGCGATCAGATGTTAGACTAAGGACTCGGAAAAGGTGTGGGATCTCCATCCTTGAAGGTATCCAGACCTCAGCTGGAGAAGGCCCTGACCATCCTGCTCTAACTTTGAAATGGAATCTACCTTCAACGTTGATATGCTTTAAGCAGAGGTTTGGACAGTGGGTTGCCAGAGGTGCTTTCCAGCCTCCACTGTCTTTGGATTCTATGATTCCCAATAAAAGAGCCTGAAAATTCAAAGTTGGCTTTTAATTGTCAGATTAATGAAGGTCTTGAGTACCGGGCCTTCATGGGTATCCTGCCTACCCCAGGTTAAAACATGTTTCCAAAACGCCTGCCCACCTCAACGTGTGATTCTGCTAATCAGTTTGCATTTTCTCAGGATGCAATCACATCTTATTAATTTTAAATCGCACGGGTAGTCATTACCCTTGTAATTGTCTGCTTAGTAAATACACTGATCCCCAAGGGCTTATTGAGGCTTATCTATTCCTAGGTGACCTGCGTGGGTATTGATTATTTGCTTGTTAGTCTTCATTAAGTATGGTTTTTAATAAACAATTGGAAGATAATCAAGAAGCAAGCAGAAGCTTTTCTTGGGGAACGTTGCACACCTACTTCAGATGTGCCATCTGAATAAACAATCATGTTCATTTGCAGTTCTTCAAGGGAGAAAAACTGAATCTTGGATTTGATTTCCTGACTTTTTTATGACTTGGGCTTATTTCTGCTTTATGACGTCCTCCAACAATGTCCCCCAATCAGGAAAACATCCTCAGAAATGGTACTTGAATCACACAGTTTGCAGGCTCTTAGAAAATTCAACTCACTTTCAGTGGGATCCCTGGCCTGGCCAGGCTGGATGTGACCAAAAAGTCACTGACGCCCTGTGTCTAACAAGCTCTGCTCTGGGATTAAGGAAATATCGGTGCTAGTAAGACCTTTTGTTCCAGGGATGTTGTTGTAAGCATAGTAGATGTAGAAAAACCTCTGCCCTGGGAGAACAAGTGAGCTCCTCTTCTGTCTCTTGCTTTGGTCACCAGATGGTGGGACTGGACTAGCACCCCCTGAGTCTGCAGGACATAGAGGCAACGATGGTGCTGGATGTGACTTGGGAGAGGTGAACTCAGCTCCTGCCTCTGCCTTTCCTCCCCAGAGCACCTCTGTCTCCTTTTCTGCCCAGGATTCTGGTGTTACGGGCTCAGTTTAAAAACACGGGGCATCGTGTGTCATCTGAGTTGCCTCAAGGTACCTGGGACACCCTCCCGAGGCTGGCAGATGTTTTATAGGACCTATAGGGAACCCTCTTGACCCTCTCTGGATCAGAAGCTGGAGGTCAAGCTGGGGAATGGAAATGCATAGACAATTGAAAGCCCCATCATTCCTACCCCTTCTCCTCTTGCCTCTCTCCTTCTTATGATCGGGGCAGTTCTCCTACAGGCCAGCCTGCCGTAAATGCACCCCACTCACTGGGAGAGAGTTTGCATTTGGGGTGCACACAGCTTGTGAAAGCACAAGGGGTGCAGGATCTGTGCACGAGCCTTTTGGAGATGCATGGGTTGTGCAAAACAGGTGACACGACTGGAAATGAGCGTGTGCACATGGGTGAGGGCTGGCAGGGTGCACGTGGACAGGCGTAGAGGTATCTAGGCATCTGCCTGTGCACCCATGTTGTGAACGAGGCAGGGAAAGGACATAATACTCTGCTGCAAGTGGAGCTGTGGCCTCTCATCAGAGCATTGCTGAGCAGGGGCAGTGCAGGGTTTCGTACCCGAAAGAGGCAAGAGGGGATTTCTGAATGTGAGTTTTCCACCTCTTCCTTCCCAATGGCACTGGGAAGCACTGACTTGCCTTGCTGTCCAGGGGTGCATCTAAAGACAGGATTATGAAGGGGTGGGGGAGAGAGAAAGATTTCCCTTATTTTTTGGGCCAAATTAATGAAAAATCAATCTGGCCTCAAAAATCCATTAATGGTGATAATGCACTGGTTACGTAGCAGGAGCAAGAGCTGCAGCGAAATCCAATAGCGTGAGTTAAAGTGGGCCTCTCGCACCTTCCTGCAGTCATGGTAATTTGTGGGGGATCATGCAAGGGGCAGCAGATTCAGAAGAACACAGCAGCTGCTTCGCCTCTTTCTAAGATGTCCTGGCTTCCCGCTGTGGCCGTGCACGAGCCTCCCATGCCAGCTCCCTCCTTGCCCAGAGCGTGATGCTGTTGTGCACATGCATTTGGGGGAGGAGAGTCCACATGCGAGCCCATGTAACGTTCATGTGGGTGATGTCCCTGAGCAGAGGCAGGGCTAGGACTCCCATCCCTAAATGAGCTCCAAAAATTCCCTCACTCTTTGCACAGCAGAGATTACTAACTCAATCCTCACTTGCTCCTTACTCCTTCTCATCATCGCCGTTTCCATGATGATGACCAATTGATGTTGACCATGATGATGACCCTGATGACCAGTTAATGTTCACAAGCAGGCTAATCTCCGCCTCATCTCCCTCCCTGATGGTGCAGAGAGGAGATCTCTGCTTGGCTGGTGAAGATCCCTCAGGTGTGTTTGCTCTGCAAGGCTTCGCTCCTCTAACCCAACAGCTAAGCGGTCCACGGGTCACCAAAGGGACGATGTGATTCATTTTCTAGAGACAGCCTCTTCCTGGATGTACCAGGGTAGAGACAAGTCCACCCTGTCCTCAGTTTGGGGCACCCTGGAATCTGTCACAGGCTGGATCCAGGCTGTCCCAGACACCCTCAGGGAAACAGGTCCTGGTCTGCTGCTTCTTCTCTGCTTGGCTGATTTCCCTGGGGGTAGGATACAACTTTTGGAAGGAACGAACCTTGGATGAGGGCTGTCCTTCTGCAAAGCATTTGAGACCATACTGGGAAAAGTCATGAATCCGTGATCCTCAGCCATGCCGAGCCTTTAACCAGGATGCCCTGGGCTAAACACAACGTAGTGCCGTGAGCTTTCGTCCCTGTAATGAACCTTTCATAGGGTGCAAAGTTTTGGGACAATGTGGATCACACTCACCAGCAGGCACATGGGGTCCCTGAGTAGGTCCCAGCGTATCACAGCACTGTCCTACATATGGACATACAAGATCAAGGCTTGGGGAGACAAGGTGGGCTCTGGAGAGAGCCCTGGAGAGAGCTCTGGAGACCATCAGCCCCCCCAAAATTGCACATCCACATGCCCCCATCCTTTATCCGCACTTCGTTACTGATGGACCTTTCTGGTTCCACATGCGATGAAAGCTGTCTGGCAGCTCCATCCAGACCCATGGAGGTTCCCCCTTTCCCTCCTCCTTCCCCCAGCCCAGTCTGCTCCCCCACACCCCACCTCACCAGATCACTGAGATTTATGAGCCAGACTTGCATTATGAGGTGAGTGACTTATCGGTCTGTCAGGGGGAGCGTTTTAAGACAGAATTATATGGGAGAGGGAAAAGATTTTTACCAAATTAATGAAAAATCAATCCAGCCTCAAAAATCCATTAATGGTCATAATGCACTGGTTACAGATAGAGAGATACTGCAGAATCCAATAGTGCCTGTTAAATACCTCTCCTGGAATGGAGTGTCTGGGATATAACTCATTCATTAGGCTGCCTATGTTTACTTTTTAAAGTGACACCAATCTCTGTCCCTGCAGGACTCCATGCAGCATTTATAAGCCACGTTCCCCCAGCGCCCATCTCCGGGGCCAGCCTGGCCTCCACGCTGAAGGAATTGATCCTCCGTTCCCTTTTCTCCCCCTCCCTGGGACAATCCCTGCTGAGGCAGTGCTAAGCTGACTCTGTTTCTATGGCTGATGGTTTCCACCCTTCCCCAAGCGCCAGCTTTCACCCCAAACAGCTCTCTCGAGGTCCGACCTGCAGCTAAGTGTGCCTCCTCTCCACTTTCCAGGTCTTAGCTTAGTGCTTGACTTAATCACTCTCCCCCCAGCCCTGCCGGCAGTAGCAATATTGCTCATCCTGGGGACTGGCCCTGCTCCCAGCCCAGCGTCATCCAGCTGTGGAGAGTGGTGATGGCTCTGGGGACGTGCAGTTATCTCCTGCCTGTGAACTGTTGCTGGCGGTCCCCCATCTCTCAGCTCACTGAGCTATGTGCTTTGAGCCTCTCAGCTTTCAGCCAGATGAGCTACTTGACATCTGGTTGGAAGGGTCAGCGTCGGCCACCTCATCTCTTAGAGGGCATCCTCTACCCCTTCTCTCCTTGCTTCTGCACGTTGGGGCTGTTGTGTGCTCTTTGCCCTGCTCTGCCCCACGCTTCAGACCTCTATCTACCCCAGTTGTTCCAGCCCCCATGGGGCTGGTGGGCCTGGCTGCCCAACACCCCATGAGTTGGCAGCCCAGATCACACCAGCAGGTGGATCTCAAGTGGCTTCTGATGACAACCGCCCTCTCCACATCTGTCCAGCTGCTGTCCACAGCTGTCACTTACTGGGCCTGCCTGGTGGAAAACTTAGCAGAGGCAAAATACACAGCAAGTCAGGGCCACAATCAAACTAGGAATTGCAGATGTCTGGAGGACATTACCTCTCTAACATAAGCTCCCCCTGCAGTGGTGAAGCTATGTGTCTAAGAGACCTTAACAGAGAGAAGTACGTACCTTGAAAGAATGGTTCATGCCATGCCTCCTCCACTATTGGATCTCCATGGAGTGGTCCAATCTTCCACACGCTGCAGAGGGCACTGCAGAGGGCCAACTCGTGGAAAATGCATGGCGCTGTGGTGTGTCATGGCAGCTTCAGGATGTTGAAGAGTCTTAGGGATGGAAAAGAAGGTGTCTTCCTTCTGCAGAGTGCCTAGTCTCCCAAGTAGACAACTTGTCTAAGAAGATAAGTCTCCCTCAGCCTGAGGGAGGTTGAATGAACCTCTCCCATTGCCCAGCATGTCCCGACCGCAGGCTGGAATGGAGTGGGAATTCTGCTTTTCCCATGAAGCTGAACCACAGCGTGGCCAAGGACGTAAGTGCTAGGCAAGGTGAACTCAGACAAGGACTCTGAATCTACAGCCTCAAAATGAAGACATTTCCTTGAGGGGGGTCTCAGTTGCATCTCAGCCTTTTGCTCACGTTACGAGGATCCTCAGAGGTCACTGGATCAAATGCATCCAGCTCCAGTTGTGCGCTGACATATCAGAGCACAGCTCTGTGCATTGGATGTGTATCGCATGTGCGTTGCTATTCGTCATCAGGCCTGGAAAAATCTCTTACTCCCACTATCATGGAAAAGTGCAGAATGTTGAATCTTGACTTGTCTACGAGCCGGAGGCGAGTTGTGCATTTGGTGCCACTCTGATCTCTCCTCCCTTTGCTTTACAGTCCTGGGATTCCTGCACCTGCCACTGATCCACTCCTGATTTATGCTGGGCTGAGCAAGGGTGGGATCAGGACCCAGCATGTATTGGTGTGATGCCTGGATAGAGTCAGATACACATATCGACCCTGCTAAATGTCATAATGCACTAGGGTTTTGTTTCCTTTAAATCTTTTAAAAAGCAATAAAAGGACCCAGAATACTCGAAGCACCAAACATCTAGCAAAGTGACAGGCTGTCAAAGCTGCCTCACCAAGAAACCCTGGGCCCAGCAAATTTTAAGCAGGAAAATTTATTCCTGTGTCGCTCATCTCTCCGAGTGAAAAATGGCCAGGGCTCCTCTTTTGCATGAAGTCTTAAAACCACCACAGTGCTCAAACAAGCGGATCGGCCTGAAACAGAACCATTCATCATCTGGAACAGGCAGCCGCGACAAGCACCACCACCAAAAAAGAAAAAAAAAATTAAGTTGTGGGTTTTATCCAAGCTTAAATGATCCTGCCTATTAATATGACATGACAGGCTGCAGAGCACGCTTCCTTGGCTTGGCCAGTAAACAGCTTTGCTGATATCTAACAGAGGTCTCCAGGAGAGTGGCTCTATTAGCTGGTCACCTTTGCTGCCATGTACCTCTGCATGGGGTTTCCCAATTCCAGCACCCCCCTGGGGAAGTTTTGTAGGGGATTTTGGTGACAGGTATCTGCCGCCCAATGTCTGTGCTACCCAATGTCTGTGCTGAGTTTGTGTTGTGTTGACTTCTGGGACGGGGCTCAGAGCATAAGTGCGGGACGAGGAGGGGAGAACAAGAAGATGTGGAGGGAGCACTTTCTGAGCAGAGCTTTCCACCCCTGGGAGATGGATTGGGAATGGATTTTGCTGGAGATGGTTTTGAATAAGCAGGTTGACTCCAGATTGGCTATGTTTTTTGCACTGTCTGTGCCACACTTCCAGCTTGACTTTTGTTTGACTGCCTGCACTTTGGGATGGACTGCTCTTGAGCTTGGAGGAGATGATCCTTATAGAATCCTAGAATCCTAGAATCATTGAGGTTGGAAAAGACCTCTAAGATCATCGAGTCCAACCGTCGACCTAACACCACCATGCCCACTTAAACCATGTCCCTAAGCGCCTCATCTACACGTCTTTTAAATACTTCCAGGGATGGGGACTCCACCACTTCCCTGGGCAGCCTCTTCCAATGTTTAACCACTCTTTCAGGAAAGAAATTTTTCCTCATGTCCAATCTAAACCTCCCCTGGCGCAACTTGAGGCCATTTCCTCTCGTCCTTGTAAAGCAACAAGCTCTCCTGGACCCCTCTTCTTTCCAAGGCTGTATCCCGTGGGATTCTTCCAAACAGTCCTAGGCCTTCTCTCCAGATGCCCAGGGCTGTGATCCTGCTTTTTGTCTTGTTCTCTTCCCTCAAGTTCCTGAACTTCACCTTTTCATCATCCCTGCAGCCAAAAGAAATGCAGTCTCCAATTCCCCCAAGAGAAAAACCATTTACTCAGAGGCTGTGTGGGACTTGTCCATCCACCAGATCTGAAGCTAAGTCTTAGTTCAGGAAGGTGGAGACCAAGCAAAACAGCTTTTGTTTGAAGTTCAAACTCGAGATGTCCTGTCAAGGCACTGAAAAAAACCACATCATCTGCATGCTCTTGGTCTATGGGCGCTGCATTGCTGGTGGCAATTCCTGAGCTAAGCACACCATTCCCAGGACGCTGGTCGGTGGCACCAGCCCGATAACACATCCTTCGTTGCCAACTGAAATGCTGACCTGGTGATACAGACCCCTGCCTAGTCTGATCTCAACCCCTAAGCCCAGCCGAAGGTTGCAAAGCAGTGTTTGAGGTGGGGACACCACACCTGGGACTTGCACAAGGTGTTTTTATCTATTCCCTGTGTGTCCCTGCCAGTGAGCAAGAATAAGCTCCGTAGAGATGGGCCAGTGGTGAAACCAGTTTGTTCTTACTGCTGTTACAGGATGGTAGTGGTGGAGTTTGACAAGGTGAACACAGAGGTGGACTTTTCCAGGAGGTGACAATGGTGCAAGCAGATGGTCGCAGCTGCGGCCTGAACGTCTGACCTTCGTTCCGGGCAGGAGTGTGATGCTCTCTCATCCCGCCCTGCTGGGACTTTGCCAGGTCCTCACACTCGGACCCGTCACGTGTAACACAACCGTGGCCACTTGCAGGGCAGTTCCACGGACTACAGGCGGATGTGGATCAGGTTTTAATTTAGAAATGCTGACAGGTAAGGAGCTTAGATCCAGCATCATGGGCAAGTATATCTTGTGGATCTTAATTCCCATGGCAGTTCTGAATGTAAAAAAACCCCAACTTTCTTCCCTAAGTCCCCTGCTCTCAGAGCTGTATTTAACGTTTGGGTTAAAAACTGTCTTTAAAAACCAGACTCCTCAAAGTATGCTATTGGTCCACCCAGCGTCAGTCACGCAAGATGAAAGGATTGCCATTTTTCATTCTGTTGTCTTCTCCATCTTTATTTGTGTAAGAAGCCCTCTGAAAGCACGAGGGAGCTGAGTAGATGGGTATTTCTGGTCACCATGTGCCATCCTTGCCCAGCTGGTGCCGTGCAGAAGGTCAGCTGAGACTTCAATGTATCCTTCTGGCCTCAAAATATATTACCCTGTCAGTATTATTTCTTGCCTCATGCAAGTCCCCTGCTAAACTCAGGCCCCAGCTGTGCCTGGTGTTGTGCAAAACCCAGGTCCCAGCCTCATAAGCTGTCCTGTGCGTGGTGACAGAGACCTGAGGGGGCTGGCAGGGGATTTGTCTCCCGCAGAGCTACGTGCAGTGGATCTGCGGTGACATGGAGCTACCTGCGGCAGATCGGTGGTGACGCTTTGCCCCCCAGCCGACTGGGGCTGTCCCACGTTTGCAGCCCCGTGTGGTGGCCTCCTTCCCCCTTTGCAACGCCACATGCATGTAAGACGCTCTCAAGGACTTGCACAACGATAAAAAGCCCGAACGGGAGCCTGACAACAAGTTTCCCCACTGTGATGTGACCCATGGGTGCAGACACATTCCCACCACCCCAACCACCCGCCTTTGGCACTTCCTCAAGCCTGGGGAGACCATCGGGAGGTGCAGGTGCTGCAGCCCAATCCCAGACATGCCACACAGCCCCACCGCTCACCGGGGGCAGAAAAATCACAGGCTTCAACATCTGCAGGGCAGATCTCTCCCTCCCTTCCCCAGGGCTTTGCAGCTCAAACAGACGTAGGATCCTCTTCAGTTTGTGGTCTTTTCCTTCTCTGTCCCAGTCTTCATGAACCCAAGGATTCACTGATTGCAATACGTTTTGGGCAGAGCCTGGCATCTTGCCCTTGGCTGCACTGTGCGGGGTAGAAATGCTGCTGGGAGAGGCGGACAGGGAGCATCAGCACTGGGAACGGCATCGGTGATGAGATTGCTTTTATAGTGCTCCTCTGCTGTGTTAAAGCACATAACAAAAAAAACCCGGTCCAACCTTTTATTTTAAAACAAAATCTATACGTTGGGCTTAGCCAGACCTGAGAGCACCTCTTAATTTTTCTTTAAATAACAAGTTGAGCGCTTGCCAAGACAAGAGGAGGAGAAAAGGGAAAAAAATCAAAAACATCTTCCTAACGTGTTTGGGAAGCCGAGAAGTCCCATATTACACAGTCGCGGTATCAAACAGCCTTTTTCCCCATGCAGATAAAATAATTCCCTAGATCTAATTTTAGACGATTTGCCGTTTTGTGTGGAAGCTTAAAAAAAATTTAACTGGTGTCTCATGAAAGTCAAATCGAGTTGGGTCTTTTTCTTTCTTTCTTTCTTTTTTTTTTTCCTTAAAGATGATTTTCCCCTTTAGATTTTAATACATCTTGGTGTTCTAAGTGAAGCAGTGAACAAAGTCCTTCAGCGCAAACTGAGCTCCTCCTTGGTTGGTTTCATGCTGTGCTCAAATATGAGAAGGAAATACATATATATATATATATATGTGTGCATGTGTGTGAGCAAGAGATACTTAAGAGAGTGGTTTTCTTTTTTCAAATATTAATACTTAACCTGACCCACCTCTACAGTCCACCTCGTTATTAATTTTATCCAATTTAGAGTTGGGGAAACCAAGGCACACCGACTGTGCCCACATTATGAGGGCTCCTGCTTGCTCAGCGCATGCCTTGCACCTTGGCTCTGCCTTTTGGGCTGGATCCCGGTCTCAAAGCACACCGTTTTGTGTGGAAGCTTAAAAAAAATTTAACTGGTGTCTCATGAAAGTCAAATCGAGTTGGGTCTTTTTCTTTCTTTCTTTTTTTTTTTTTCCTTAAAGATGATTTTCCCCTTTAGATTTTAATACATCTTGGTGTTCTCACTAAGTGAAGCAGTGAACAAAGTCCTTCAGCGCAAACTGAGCTCCTCCTTGGCTGCTTTCATGCTGTGCTCAAATATGAGAAGGAAATACATATATATATATATATATGTGTGCATGTGTGTGAGCAAGAGATACTTAAGAGAGTGGTTTTCTTTTTTCAAATATTAATACTTAACCTGACCCACCTCTACAGTCCACCTCGTTATTAATTTTATCCAATTTAGAGTTGGGGAAACCAAGGCACACCGACTGTGCCCACATTATGAGGGCTCCTGCTTGCTCAGCGCATGCCTTGCACCTTGGCTCTGCCTTTTGGGCTGGATCCCGGTCTCAAAGCACCCTGGACAGGACGAGCATCCTCCAGTGACAAGGTACATGCTTGGACATGTGGGGAACGTCACGAGGCAGAACCGCTCAATGACACTGGCCCCACACAGGGAGGTCCCCGTAGCTCCTGAAGTAATTTGTAAGCAATTGCTGACCAGTCAAGCATTTAAATACTTTGCAGACTCAATTAAAAGGTTTGGGGGAGTTGCTGGGTTTTGGGTTGTTTTCTCCTAAAAGCCTTTTAAATACCAATAAGAAAGTCTTTATTCATTTCCGCTAGCGTGATTGGCGGAGCAAGGATGCTGAAAGCCTGGGGTCATTCGGTGAGCCATTAATCCTGCTGGACATAAGCTTTGTTAGCAATATTTTCTTCTCCAGCTGGGTGAGATCCGACTGTCACCGAGAGCCTGGTGGAGTCAGACCCACCTTTGGTCTCAAGCTGGGGCAGCAAGCGTTAAGGTCATCAGCACAACACCAAGTCGGGCATATCTTTATCTCTCCCTGTGAGAAACAGCATAGAGCCAAGACACGAGGGTTTTGTGACAGCAGTTTCTCCTTACTGGGCATTTTCTTCTCTCTTCAAGCACTGTTGCCCTCTCCGTTTGGTAAAACACAAAGATCTGAGCAAGTCTTGGCTGTTGGTTGATGACAGAGGAGAGGTGCTTTGAAGAGCCCTGAAGATGGGCAGGGCTCTTCCAGTTGCTGGTTTAGCTGGCCCCATGAATTTGGGTCTTTCAAGTGACTGCTTCAGCTTTCCTTCCAGACTGTTAGATCCACAGCGGGTATTTCATCTGCAGCATCACGTGTATTTCACTCTGCATTGAACCCCCTGGCTTCACGGAAACCGAAAACTGGAACTGCTGCAGCTCTCAGCGGCTGCCTACCACAGGCAGAAGGCAGGACACGCTGTGTGATGGCTTGTGCTGCTGAGGTCCTCGCAGCGGCCAAGAGGTTCTTGGCTGGCCAGTCATCTCCTGGACTGGAGAGGAAGGCAAAGTCTCCCCAGATCCCTGCCAATCTGCCCTGGTGAGCGAGGTTGCTCTTCTGTCTCCCTCCTGGGACCGGTCAGAATCTGAGCACCCGCCAAGTGGTGGGAGGATGCCCTGAGTTCACCCTTGCTTCCTCTCCACGACATCGTACTTCCCACTCGGGCTCGTTTCTTGCACTTCTGGCAGTTTTGGAGCATCTTTAGGAAAAGTAAAGCTTGCTCTTTCCCCTCCGCCACCCTCCACCACTGCCGTCATCCCAGTCAGTCCAGGATGCTGTCCATAGCAATACTCATAATTGTCAATACTGTCTTTGATGGCTGGGTTCGCCAGGGTCAATATAGTCAGAATTCACCCCAGAATATTTTACAGCTGTTGTTAACAGACAAAATCAATCAATCCATGAATGACTCATTACCAGCAAGCACGGGTTGGGTCTTCTGCATCCCATTGCGGTCTGAGACTGTGGGATAAATGAATTTTGCCTTTTTCTTGCCCCACCATGTTCCCCCCCCCCGCCCCCCCCAAAAATC
>NW_008795557.1:533025-537406 GCF_000699145.1 Aptenodytes forsteri
CCACCCCCCCGCCCCCTTCAAACATTCATATTTCCCATCCCAAGCCTTGGAAGGTGCCTCTAATGAGCCAGCTGGGCTCCATAAGCTCTTAAGCAGCTCTGGACATGCCCACGTCACAGAAGCCATCGCTGTGATAGCAGAGGTGAGCAGGACAGATTTTCAGAGGAGCTCATCTTCTACTGAGATGTTTCAAGGCTTGGGCAGACGTTAGATTAGGTGCTTATTATCCTCCCCCAGTTATAGCAACTCATAATCCAGGGATGATGCTTTTGACAGGCAGAGATGAACGAGTAGACCCATCCCTCCTGCCCCTAAGGCGCCTCCAGCAGCATGTTAGCCAGCCAGGCTCCCCATCATCCATCGGGGATGCTACCCCAACTCTGCCCTGGGTTTAGCTTGCTTCTGGTGAGGTTCTCAAGGGTCCGCACCCTTGCTGCTGCTGGATCATCTCCCTAGCCTTCAGCTGGACATAATAAGCCCCTTTGACCTCCCATCAGATTTGTGAAAGGGTTTCCAGTGGGACTGGAGGGTTTACAGCAGAGACAAACAGGAGGGACCATATCTAGGCACCCTTATCTCCCATCCCTGGGGACGGTGGCTTTGGGACACAGCAGCAGGCCAGCAGCTCCTCGGATTTTTCCTCTAGTGCAGCAACTGACTTGGCACTTTTGCATCTGTGTACTAACGAAGCAGTGATTAATTTCATCGGGCCACACTGGGATCTTATTAAAGAGAGAGCAAGCACATCCCGAACCTGTCCCCGGCTCCCCTAGAGCGGGGCTGGGCTCTCTCCTCTCCCCCCTCCTTGCTTTTCCACTATGCCTTCTCTCTCCTACTAAATTAATCTCCATTGCTCCAAAGGTCTCTCTCACACACACCGCTGACCCAAGCTCAAATTGATTTTTTTCCCTTACCCCTCACCCCCTGCTGTTTTCTGCCAGCAAAGCAGAGAAAGGATTTTTTTTACTAGTATTATTTTTATTTTTTATTTTTGGAGGTACTAAACTTTGACCTTCTGGGCTCTGGAAAAAAAAATAATTTAGAAGTGAAAACTAATTATTTCAATGCAGGAACGTGGGGAAGGAGCCTGGAGGGTGGGGGCCCTTTTTACTGACTGCTTAAGGGGTGAAGTTATCAAGCCAGCTGCTGGGGTTTCATTCTTTCTTGGTTGCTCCCTGCCTGCCCCAGTTCAGCTGTGGGTTGGGGCCATTTATTTCTTCTGTTTCAGGCAGATCAGGGCAGCAGCGTCCTGTCCTGTGGCTCTGACATGTTCTTGGTAAGCCCTTCAAATTCACCCTTTTTGGTGGATATGTGGTGATTTTGAGCAGAGGAGCCAGGCACGGTGCTCTGAATTATAACGATGCTGATTGCGGCGCCTTGGGAAAGAGCCTTCCTGTCTCCCCCATACTCCACCTCTCGTTAGCAAAGAGGGCCCTTGCAATTAGGTCATCAGCCTGGGAGCTGGGGATCTGCTGCGTGCCAGTCTTGGAGCTACCTGGGAGAAGTTGCTGCCAAGACTCGGCACCATCTGCAATCCCTGTGCTGGTTGGTCTATCGGCTCAGTGGAGCTGGTCTCTTACCACATCCCTCTTTAGCAACCCACTTCACTGGAGGCTTCTTGACGTGGCCAAGAGAGAAACGAGTGCTGCTGCAAAGCTCCCTTCAAGCGGAGATGCTCAGAAATTGTCATTCAAATCCTCTTACTGACAAAAAAGGAGGCTACCTTGGCAAGTGCCTGCTTTTGACGAAGTTTTTCAGGTCTCCAGAAAGAACCAGCAGTGGAAATGTTTCCTGCAAGAGGAAACCAAAAGTTCACGTGTCTTTGTGACAAAGACGCTTCAAGTTTTCTGTAAAAGAAGAAATCTTCATGCTGGTGTGCGGCAGGATGGTGGGGATGAGAGCTGGTCAGTCTTCACTTTCAATCCTCCGCACAGAGGAGAATTCACTGGCAGAGGCAGCAAACGCCTGCACGAAGGAGAAGGAAATATAATTAGTAGCCCTGTTCAATAAGTTACGGCTGAATTAAGCAAATAGCAGGTTCATGGTGTTTAAGAAAATCCACAGGACAGAGAGAAGAACTGGGCATGGGAAGAGGAGCTGCAGTGGAGTGGTTATGTTGGTTAGGGTGTTTCTGACGACCTAACACCGCCAACGGCCTGAAGGGGATGGCTCTGCTGACGGGGCAAAGCTGTTGGTGGTCCACAAGTTGGAGGAAGCCCTGCAAGAGCCTTGTCCTGGTGCGTTGGGGCACCTGAAATGCAGGGTGTTCCTACAGCACTGGCCAACAACTCCTTCACTGTCCTCGGGTGTATGTCATCTGCTAAGGGCAGGCACAGACTGGTGGGTGCAGGGAGCAGGAGGAAGGAGGAAAATCAAGGGGTGACTCTGATCCACTGGTCTCCACCTTGGGGTTGAGGCACCAGGGAGTTTTGTCTCCTGGGAAGTCAGAAAGGGATGGAGGGATGGATGGGGCAGCTCAGGTCACTCAGCTCAGCTTCTCCCGGCTTGCTTTGTCAGCACGGCTGCATCTGCCCTACAAGCGTCCTCCCATGAATTCCCCATCTCTTGTGGGGTCAGGTGTGGCACAGTGGGTGCTGGATCCTCCCTCTCTCCTCCTCCTCCCACTCCTGAGCCTAGAGATGCTGCAGGAACACGTCTCGTGGAGGAGCACATGGGAGCTTTGCTTTAGTTCTGCACTGGGTGAAACATACCACTTGCCATGGCAGGGCCTCTTCCCTCCATGCACAGCAGCCCCATAAGGAGTCTGCAGGCTGCTCCTGGGCGTGCAGACAGGGTGTTCTGGAGTCTGTTACATGCAATGAGAGGACCGTTCTCAGCCCTGCGCATGAAACGATTGACTCACCTTGGCCAAAGAACAGAGGAGAATATGTGTCCATCTCTGCTGGCCCTACGGGTCTTTCTTCTTGTTCCAGTGCTTGGAAAGGAGATGGTCATGCTCTTGGCAGATGCACTGAGGGCAGTGTTAGTTAAACCCCATCAAGGCCCAAGGGGTTTCGTGCAGATGAGGGTCATTCTGCTCTTCCTTGTTACAAGTGGGTCTGAAAAATGGGTGGAAGAGCTTGAAAGCCTGGCCTGATCATGCCACAGACAGGAGCTCTGGGGGCAGCATCCCGGCTCTCTGCAACGAAACTCCTCCCTGGCAGGGACAGGACGGTCAGCCTCCTTCCAAGGGTCAGCCTGGTGTTGGATTTCAGCTCCAGGGCCCAGGTGGGGAAGCTGGCCCCAAAATGCCACCGTGCGTAAGCGCAGCCAACGCACCAAGTCAGCAGCCTGGGAACTGGCTCCTCAGCAGCTTCTGGAGGACGTCTCAAGGACAATGCTCCTGCAGAGGCCACATGGGGCTGGGACACCAGGATGCCACACACAGCGTGGTGTGGCCAGTGTGCAGCAGAGGTGGAGTGGAAGGAAAGAGGGCAAGCAAGAAGTGCAAGGAGTTTGGGGTGGACTCATCCCTGAATCTGGAATAGGAGCAAATCTGAGATAGGTGGGTACTGGGCGAGTGTACCCTCTGCAAGTGTCTCTGTGCCATCTGCCCATCAGACAATTTGCCTTCCTGCTGAGGAGCACCTTGGTCAGGGATTGAGAGGTTCAGGACACCCCTTACCATGCTCGTAAAGCAGGACTTCTGGGGCCAGCCCTGCATGGCGCCAGCCCCTGCTCCAGGGACTCCCAGTGCTCTTACAAAAGCGGAGAGGGATGTGACCTTCAGGAGGGAGACAGAAGTGACCGACCCATCACAAAGGAACTCTGAGGCATCAAGGAGCATCACACATGGATCACTAGAGTCCCAGCCTGGTGCATGAGCAGATGGGGAAGAAAAAGGCACCAAGCTGATCCCAGGCAGCGCTGTTATCCTCGATAGGAAAATTTGCCCTTCTTTTGCTGAGCACTAAAGCTCTGGTGCTGTGATGTTGTCAAAGACAAAGGCTGTCCAACAGGAGAATGAGACTGGACTTTCTAAATATCAAAACCAGCCCAAATTCCAGCCTCCTTTCTAGACTCAAATGCAGCCAAAATGGGACTTCCCCCCCCCTCCCCCCCAAAAAAAATCATGGAAAAACATTTCCTGGTCTCCTTGGACACCAGAAGTGATATTCACAGCTTCTCTATCCTTCTTCCTCTAAAGAGGTCTCATGTGGTCTGGAGGGACTTTAGCTCCTTGCACCCCACCAGAATCGCCTCCCAGCTGCCTCCATCTTGCAGCAGCGCACGAGCGAGTACAGGAAGCCAGGGATAAGAAAAAGGAAGATATGGGGAGCAGCAGAGATGGGGCCAGCCGTTCCCTGAGCTGTGTAAAGTTTTCATAGAATCATAAAGGTTGGAAAAGACCTCTAAGATCATCGAGTCCAACCGTCAACCC
>NW_008795557.1:537627-565632 GCF_000699145.1 Aptenodytes forsteri
GCTCCTCATCAGACTTGTTCTCCAGACCCCTCACCAGCCTCGTTGCCCTTCTCTGGACACGCTCCAGCACCTCGACGTCCTTCTTGTAGTGAGGGGCCCAAAACTGAACACAGTATTCGAGCCTGTGCGGCCTCACCAGTGCCGAGTACAGGGGCACGATCGCTTCACTTTTCCAGCAGTTTTTGCTTGGTGCTGGAAGAAACCAGCTCCTTCTACGGGGTTCTTTACTTGGCACTTCACAGCCTGGAGGTCGGTGGTGTCAGAAAAGGGCTGAAGCATCCGGAAAGGAAGTGCTTTGGGGGCTCATCTGCAGGGTGAAACATATCCAGGTGGTTATGTTGTGTCCTCAGAGGCTGCTCGGGTGTATTCTGCTTTGCTGTGCAAAACAGCTTGGCGTTGGATGGCAGGGGAAGGGAGAGGCGGTAGCTGGGGAGGATGTTTCCCAGCAGAGCTGCTGGGGTACATGTCCAGCTGCTGAGCAATACGGGGATGCAAATGTGCGTGTACTGCTGGCCCACAAATTAGGGGATCCAGCAGCCAGCAGGGGAGTCTGCAGGGCAGGATGGAGGCCGAGAGCCTCCCATGGGGCATGTGGAGCTGGAGGAGTGGGTGTAACGGTCAGTGGCTGAGGTGCATCAGGTCCTTTGGGATGTGTCCAAATCACAGCCATGTGTATCAGTGTAAGCAGTGTCCAGCTACCCTGGACTGGTGCAAAAATAGACACAGCCCCTTTGCCAGAGCCTTCAGAGAGGCTGGGAGATGGTAGGAAAGCAGTCAGTCATGCAAGGTTAGAGCCAGCCCGGGCACACCAGAGCGGTGCTGCAATCCTGGCAGATACATCGGCATAGGCATGACCTTTGCCTGCCCATTTGCCCAAGGCTGTGCGTTGCAGCCAGGGCTGCAGGGAGGCCGGGTGAGAGCACGCAGCTGATTGCCCCCACAGCATGTGAAGAGCAGTGGGATTTTGGGGTGGGGGGTCCCTAGGTGTCAAGGCAAGGCTTTCCCGTTCCTTAGCAGAGCAGCTCAGTTCGAGTCGGTGGGATCCACTCAGATGTCCGCAGCATGTGCGGAAAGGAGAAACAAAAGAAAAAACCCCAACAAACCAACACACCCAACAACACGTTTACCCAGATGAAACATTTATATGCCCATTTGATCTTGGAAATGTAATTACTGCCGCTTGCCCATTGATCGCAGCGAGGCGTATTGACCAGCCTCGGTGCTCGTGGAGTCCTTATCCGACTCCACTAAGACACGTATCGCTGAGGCCAAGCCCAGAGCCAACTCTCCCGGTGGCTCCAGCCCCTTACGGTAACCCCACCTTGACGCGCATCACCCTAGGGACAGCAAATGCCTTTTTGCTCTGAAAAAGGGTTGTTTTAGGACGTGGCGTTGTTTTTCTTCCATCACCAGCTTGGCCCCCCTGGGGCCCAGATGGATTGAACCTGCATCTCTTTGGGACAGGAGGGTCTGGGATGAGCCTTGCTGTGAAGCTGCTCAGCCGGAACCAGGTCAGGAGCTGGAGTGATGGAGAACGGCTGGTAAACAGCATGGGGTGCCAAGCAGAAAAGCTGGGACCGCTGGGCAGCTGGGCTTTCTGTCTGAGGAGAAGATGCCTATTGCTCTGGTCCCAAGGATTCAGGAAACACCAGCCTTCCTGAGGGCTGCCCGTGCCCATATGGCATCTGCAAACGCACACGGGGATCCCGTGCACGAGGACGTGTGTAGGAGAGCTCTCTCGTGGGCACCCATGCTTTCGGGGTAAGTGGAGGCATCACACCCCCATGTGCTTCCACCTCCCACCCACCTCCGGCAGCCCTGTGGGGTTTGTATCCATTCTGCTGAGCCGGTTGCACTTGCAGCTGCGTTGTTGGCAGGGAGAGCAGCAAGCTCACATGAGCAGAAGGTGCTCGCTTTCCTCTGGATGTATGGGTGCATCACCTCCCTTGGGTTTAGGATGGAAACACCCAGAGTGAACTCACAAAACTCCCCTGCTCCAAGGCAGCCATCGCTTCTGCATCGACCTGTATAAACTCTCAGCTGCCCAGGGGTGAATCTGCACACGCACGCAGGCGTCCAGCGTGTTTCCCACCCTCCGTCCAAAGCCACGGTGCAGTCATAAACAGGGGAAAACCCCCTGATTTCAGCCTCAAAAACCCCAGAGTGGATCAGATCAGCCACTTTTTGCATCCCGTTTGCACTAGTGAAGTAGTGTGTAAATTCGGTAATAAGGGCATGAAAATCTATGTTTTTAATGCAAGTGGTGTTTTCTCTCATTCATGTTTATTTTTGTTGAAATTCTCCATGTTTTCAGTGAGAAAATGAAGATGCAAAGCCTCAACTTCCAAGTTTTTTATAAATGAAAACACTTTTTAAAGCCAATTTGATAGTTTTTAACAAACACACCGAAGTAATACCTTGAAGGGGTCAGTGGGATTTGGGTTTTTAAAGACGACCATCCAACCATCACTTTTTCTGGAAATTTTTCATAAGTAACAAACTCCATTTCCCAACTCCTTCTTCTTCAGGTGAAGGTCTATGCAGGCTCCAGAGGGTTTTCATCTTTTTTTTTCCCTTTCCCTCTCTTTTTTTCTTAAAAAAAAAACAAACAAAACTTTTCATTTAATATTTCTGAGGGAAACCTACCGTTAATCTGTCCAAATGCCGCAAGTAAAGGCCGCCCAGTGTGTGGTAACAGCCGTCTACCTTACAGCAATAATGCCGCAAATGGATCCCCGAGGGGAGGTGAAAATCCTGATATACCATCAGCTGCGAATCCCTTTCAGCGGAGACGTAACTGTTTTACAACCAGGTAGGATCGCGGAGAAAGGGGGGGGGATCGAATTGGAAAGGGATGAGCACATTCCTACTCCATAAATACAGGATTGGGGCAGGGGACCGGGACGTCTCTGGCTGTGGGTTTTTGAGGCTGCAGGAATATGAGTGGTGGCACTTGCACGGTGATGTTGGGGGACACCATCGAGTCTCTTCTGGCTTAAATCCAAGCAAAGCGGCTCATGCCACAAAAATCCTTCCCGGTTTTCGCTAGCGAGCCCTGCATTAAGCAGGGATGGGCACAAGGTAAAGATCCCAGGGGGAGGGCTCAGATGGAGGATAATATCAGTGGGGTTGCTAACGGGGAGAGGGCAGGATGCTGGGGTTCATTTCCCAGCAGGGCTCCCCCGAAAAAGACCCCCTTCTGCTACTGGATGCTCTGGGAAATGGGGTTCATCCCTACCCTGCGCTTCGGTTGCAGAAAGGGGTTCACACTGCTGGCCCTTGGCAGTGGTGCCGCAGGACACAGAGCTGTGTTGGACGTGCTCTGCAGACGCCTCTGGTCTCTGAAATCCTGAATTTACCCCCTCTGAAGCTGCTCCCAAAGCAAGGCAGCCCCATGGGGGGCACATGGGGAGGTCCGAGGGTGTGCAGGTCTCTAGGACCATTCCTGGTCATCGTCACCCTGTTGAGCTGGACCCCTCTGGTCTTGCACTCTCTGGTCTGAGTCTTGCACGGGCACTTTATGCTCTCAGGATGCAGGGGGACGAGGAAAGGGTTAAGAGGATTGAGGGCTGCTCAGGCCTCCCTGCTGTGGGGCTGGCAGCCCCCTACTGTGGTCTCAGGGTGGAGAGAAGGGCTGCGGGTTAAGGTCACCCCAGGGAAGGCTGCCTCGCACGCAGCCCATTTCTAGAGGCTTTTTCCAAGCCGTGCTTTATTTACCTGTTCAATATCAGAGAGCAATTCCCACTGCAGCCTTAACATTACACGCTACAAAGTGCTAACTCCGCGAAACACGGCTTCCTCTTAAAGGAGCACATGCCGTAACACCCTGCACCCCACCGGCGCGTGGGGCACCCGTGCACCCCAAAAATGCCCCACGAGGGGCCCGCAGGCTGCACAAGAGCATCTGCATATGGATTTGCACGCACAGCGTCTTCCCACCTGCACACAAATAGAGCGCATTTGCACGCTTGGAGATGGATGGCAGCCCCACGTGCACGCCTGCAGCAAAGCTCTGTTCATAGCACGTTGCAAGCGTGCACTGTGCACACATGTGTGCGCGCACGCACGCACACACACGCACAGAGCTGAAGGGGAATTTGCTCAGATGCTGCCTGGAATTTGCTCAGATGCTGCTGGGGGCTCCAGCGTGCTTGTTCATGGCACGTTGCAAGCGTGCACTGTGCACACACGTGCACGCGCACACACACACACACGCACAGAGATGAAGGGGAATTTGCTCAGATGCTGCTGGGGGCTCCAGCGTGCTTGTCCTGTGCCCATCTGGCTCCGAAGCTGTCCCTTGGAGGCTATCCAGGGAGGTACGGAAATAGGAGCCCACTGCAGCAACAGAGTGCGAGGGAACAGCAGAGGACAACACGTGAAGGGGCAAGGAGATGTGTCCCAGAGCTCTGTGTGTTGCTATTATTTTTTTTCAGTAGGGTCTGGGTTAGCTCCAGGGAGAAAAGGGGCTGAGAAACCACTGCCAGGACGAGAAGATGCTACAGGGTGGCGAGTCCTATGCAGCACCTTGCCACCAGCAATGTGCCCGTGACCCGTGAGGGAGAGGCAAGTCTCAAAAAGACCTTGCTCAGCCCTGGGTGATCCCTTGGGTACACCAGCCCCGAAGCCCGTGGGCAACCCAGGAGCCCTTGAGCCACCAGTGGATCCCATCTGCGGTGCGACACCCCCGTCCCTCCCCAGCCCACTGATTTGCACCGCTTTTGATTGCGTCCGCTGCGGTACTGGCTCATGTGAAATCTCATCTCCATCCCCACCGTCAGCCTCGATTGTGTCCTGAGGTAGGGAGGAGGATGGAGGCTCGTGGGCATCACAAGCTGTGATCCCTTGATGCAGCTCTGTCCCCCAAACCAGTGCCTCTCCCTGGGAACCAGGATATTGCCCAGGGTTTTCTGGTACAGGGGAGGCCCTGGAGTCCCCCCTGCTCGCCGGTGACAGATGTGCTCATCTGCTGGTGGCTCGTGCTGCCGGTGGCTCCGCTCCTTGTGCTGGGGTGATAAATGGATTTACCCTGCATGAAATTGCTGGCAGCAGCTCGGCCGATCCATCAGCTGCTCCTTGCTCACCACTTTTCAGTTCCCCAGGTGAGCTTGGTATCCACAGCCTTTCCCCGAGGCTCAGAAAGCCTGGGGACGGGGACAGGGACAGGCACAGGAGGAGCTGGGGTCCATGGGAGCAGGGACATCCTGGTGGGGTTCACCCCATGGGCTCCCCAGGGCTTGGCATGTGGTGTCAGTGCTTGCAAACCAGCCAGAAAGCATCTTCACATCCATATTTTTAATTTCACATTTTTAATTTGAAACTCTACCGGGTATCACCCCAGTTGTGTGATGGGTCTTGTCCCCTTGGAGAGCCTGATCCAAGGGGGGTGGGTCAGCTCTGCCCTCCATCCGTGAGGCTGGAAGAGGTGTGGGGAGACAGGTTGTGGGGTGGTGGAGAGGGACATTGGGGCTGGGGGAAGGCGATGGGTCGGAGATCATACTAGGGAGTTGTTCCCTGACTTGAGCTCGTGCCTGTGCTTGGCAGAGCCCGACTCCGTGGAGCCCAATGATTAATGCTTGTCCTTGCATTTCCGATGGAAACCCGTCTGCTCCGGAGGAGCCAGCTTACCTGGTACATTTCTTGCTGAAGCCTGGATGCTGGGACAGGGAAAAACCTCCCTGGGAGGATGCTGCAAGGTGATGGGGAAGGTGGTGGGGCTCCAGCCAAGCCTGGTCTTGGGTCGTCCTCATGGCATGGGACTGCAGCTATGGATGTCAGCGCAGTGTGGACGTTGACCTGGATTTGGATGGGGACGTTCATTCAAAGGGATGGGGAGGGTTGACCGCAGGGTTGAAACCTGCAGCCACAGCCAGGAGAAACATGAAATAAGTCAGGTCCTGCTAAATGGTGGATGCCCAAACCCCCAGCCAGGGCTTGAGGATATTATAAATGCCTCCACCAAGGGGATGCGTTGATTCACTTCTATCGGTTTCAGCTGAGCTGAAACCTTTTCCCGTCTCCTCGCACCCTAGACATGCATTCAGATGCTGCCTGCCGGGGCTGGGAGCCGTTTCTTTCTCACCTGCAGCAGCAGAAGGGAAGGAAGAGCAAGGACAGGACAAAAAGAAGATTACAACTCATGGACCAAGGATTGCACGAAGTCCCAGCCCAGCTGTGAGCAAAGACTCTCCTGTTCCCTGCGGGTGACGTTTAAGAGACCGACTGGGCTGCTCTGACAGCTCACAGGGAGCATCCTGGTGCCTCGGCAAGGGTGTCCCTGGTGAGGGGACCCCCCCGGGGTGCTGCAGCCACGCAAGCGTTGCTCTTTGCCACCGTAGCACGGTGTTGGGGCTCAATCAATAGCTCTGGATATAAAGAGCCGCAGCAGCAGCATCGGCGTGGACTTGGGCAGGGTAATGGATGGGAAAAGCCAGTTCACCGAGAGGAAAAAAAAAAAAAAAAAAAGAAAGAAAAAAAATCAATGGGCAGGATTGAGATGACATCATATCGCCATTATTATATCATCAGCCCCGCGCTGCTGATTTATCACTCGGGTAATCACTCTCCTTCCGCACCCGCTGGCCTCAGCTCGGCATCTCCTGCCCTACTTGCACCAGAGCTCTCAAAAGGCAGCTCTTGGGTTGAAAAGCAGAGACCAGGGCCATTACAGGCCCTGCGACATCCCTCTGGCCTCCTCGTCCTCTGCAGGTGTCCCCAGAGGGATTTGGGGAAAACAACGCTGCCGGTTCTTCACTATTTTCGCCAGGGCATGCTGGTGTATCTTTTGGGGATGAGCCTTTGCTCGAAGGCTTCCTGAGCCTGTGCTAATCTCTTCACTCTAATCACGTTTTCCTTGTTTGCCTTTCTTTCTGCGGAGGGAAACACGGAAAGGAGAGCCCAGTCTCCTCTGAATGGCCAGATCCTCGGTAGGGGGATCAAAAAACCTTCTTTCAAATCTTCTGATGCATCATCTGTTATACCTGTCCTGGTACCTGGATAGAAATTCAGCTTGTTGACTTTCCCACTTTCCCAGACTCCTTTCCCATCCTTTTCTGTTGAGTTTTGGTCGACATAACAATCAGCGCGGCACAAAGCCTGCAGCCTTTCACTATGAATATGGAAGGGAAAAGGCCGTGGTGAAGATGCCACCTCCAGCTACAGTTTTCTTTTAAATCACAGAAATAATCGTGTTGGCCTCAGTCCGATTTAAATAAAAGACCAAAAAAAAAAAAGTCAGGAGAAAGTAAACACGCCCCAAATCGGGTAATTAAGAAGTTCAAGTCTCTGTAGAAACATTAGCTTAGTAGCATTACACATGTATGGCAATTTTTAATGGCTGTTCAAGCAATTTAATATGCACTTTAATATATCTGTGGTCTCCACAATACGGGGCCTGGGCAGGGAGGCTGATTTCGGCTCAGCAAGGATTAAATGATTTGGTTATATCGCATAAGCAGCTGAGAAAACGCCACCTCCCAGCCCTCAACCTGGCGATTAGAGAAGATAAGGACAGCAGCAGACCCAGCCCAGCCAGCTGACCCCCACGTGCCTCAGTTTCCCCTCTCTGTAGAACAGACTGCTCCGAGGAAGCAGCAGCACGAGAGTTTTGGGGACCCATCTGGAGGGCCAAGCCAACTAGACATGGCAAAAACCAAATTTTCATGCAGGGCTGAACTGAGGCCAAGCAAAGCATCCCTCCAGAGTCCTTGCAAGCCACGTAACCCGCCTCCCTTTTTTTCCACAGAGCCCAGAAGCACCCTCCCAGCCTGACCGGCCGTTCCCACTGGGGGCACAGGCACTGAACCCCCCAACCCTCCCAGTCCCGCCACCCGCTATTAACTTTTGAACTTTGCCGGTGCAGTGACTCACCGGTTTTGCTCACATCTCACTATAGCCTTGCTGCAGCCATCGCTTTCCCTCTGCTGCTGATTTTGTTGCCGCCTTAACGGTAAAAACAAAACTGTGGCAATCACGTTCATTTTGGCAGGGCTGGTTCCCCGCGAAGCCCCCTTGGCCTTTTTTATTGCTGTGCCCCCGCCGCGGGAACAGCCCCCCTGCCTCGCCGTTGAACCTGTTTGTTATCCGAGCCCTGAAGCTCGGCACTGCAGGGCTGCAGCGGTGTTGAGGCCGCACCATCTCGTCGCACCTGACTCCCTCCCGGGCTCTGCAGCATCCAGATGTGCAGGGCTCAGCGTTCAGCTGTGCTGGATTCGGTATCCAGCTGTGCCAGGCTCCAGATCCTTATGCAGAGCTCAGTATCCAGCTGTGCAGGATTCAGTATCCAGCTGTGCCAGGCTCCAGATCCCTATGCAGAGCTCAGTATCCAGCTGTGCAGGATTCAGTATCCAGCTGTGCCAGGCTCCAGATCCCTATGCAGAGCTCAGTATCCAGCTGTGCGGGATTCAGTATCCAGCTGTGCCAGGCTCCCGATCCCTGTATAGGACTCAGCACCAGCCCACGCAGAGCTCAGCACCAGGCTGAGCAGCATCCATATGTGCAGAGCTCAGCATCCAGATGTGCTGGATTCACTATCCAGCTGTACCAGGCTTCTCATGCCTGTGTAGGACTCAGCACCAGCCCACGCACAGCTCAGAATCAGGCCTCAGAGCATCCACATGTGCAGAGCTCAGCATCCAGCCGTGCCAGAGTCGTATCCAGCTGTGCAAGGCTCCGCATCCCTGTGTAGGACACATCACCAGCCTAGCACAGCCCAGCATCCAGCTGTGCAGCATCCAGCTGTGCAGCGCATCAGGGCACAGCACACAGCTTGCAGGATTCAGCATCCAGCTGCGCAGGGCTCAGCACCGGGCTGCCCTGGGGCATCCTGGCCATGCAGAGGAACGGGCTTGGACGTACGTTGGACATCCCCACCAAGGCAGGAGTCCAGGGAGAGGCAGAGACGATTCACAGCCGGCGGCTGACAGCAGGGACTCGCTCCAGGGAAAGGGTAGGGAAAGTTTTGGCAGAATGGAAATGTTTCGTCACCGAGATACCATCCAGCTGAGATCTTTCCTCGGGGAAATTTGTTTTTAACAAACCATTTCCAATGAGCATTTCCTTGTCTGAAAGAGTTACCTGCGTGCTGTGGGGGGGGGTTGCAGTTTGGTTCTCTTTCAAAAAGCAGAGGACCTTACGTTCCTGGATATTATGGCATGAGAGGTGCTGCACATCAACGTATTCACTGACCCTGGTTGCAGCATCCGTGTGTCTCCTCTTGGCACCTTGCAGCATCGTCAAGGGGTTAATGAGGGATGCAGGGGAGGGAGAAAGGACCTTTGAGACCCCGCCAACTTGCTGCCTGGGTGCTGGCAGCCTGGACCACGCTCCCCAGCTGAGCTGGTGGCCGGAGGTGGCAGATGCCACCACCCTGCCCTGCCGCATGGTTCTGGAGGCAGCAGTTTCCCCAGGGCTTGGCAGCGCAAGGTTATGGACTCTGATTTTTAATTAATGCGATTGACTCGGTGCGTGTTGGGAAAAGGGAGGGCCGGGGACGGGAAATTGTCCCTTCAAGGGACAAACCCTGACAACCTTGTCATCCCCAATTAGCGGGTAATTACCTCAATGACGTACATCTTTATTAATCCAATTAATAGAGCGGGTGGCGTGACCTCGGCAGATCTGCTGACTCAAGGCTCCCGATCCCTGTATAGGACTCAGCACCAGCCCACGCAGAGCTCAGCACCAGGCTGAGCAGCATCCATATGTGCAGAGCTCAGCATCCAGATGTGCTGGATTCACTATCCAGCTGTACTAGGCTTCTCATGCCTGTGTAGGACTCAGCACCAGCCCACGCACAGCTCAGAATCAGGCCTCAGAGCATCCACATGTGCAGAGCTCAGCATCCAGCCGTGCCAGAGTCGTATCCAGCTGTGCAAGGCTCCGCATCCCTGTGTAGGACACATCACCAGCCTAGCACAGCCCAGCATCCAGCTGTGCAGCATCCAGCTGTGCAGCGCATCAGGGCACAGCACACAGCTTGCAGGATTCAGCATCCAGCTGCGCAGGGCTCAGCACCGGGCTGCCCTGGGGCATCCTGGCCATGCAGAGGAACGGGCTTGGACGTACGTTGGACATCCCCACCAAGGCAGGAGTCCAGGGAGAGGCAGAGACGATTCACAGCCGGCGGCTGACAGCAGGGACTCGCTCCAGGGAAAGGGTAGGGAAAGTTTTGGCAGAATGGAAATGTTTCGTCACCGAGATACCATCCAGCTGAGATCTTTCCTCGGGGAAATTTGTTTTTAACAAACCATTTCCAATGAGCATTTCCTTGTCTGAAAGAGTTACCTGCGTGCTGTGGGGGGGGGTTGCAGTTTGGTTCTCTTTCAAAAAGCAGAGGACCTTACGTTCCTGGATATTATGGCATGAGAGGTGCTGCACATCAACGTATTCACTGACCCTGGTTGCAGCATCCGTGTGTCTCCTCTTGGCACCTTGCAGCATCGTCAAGGGGTTAATGAGGGATGCAGGGGAGGGAGAAAGGACCTTTGAGACCCCGCCAACTTGCTGCCTGGGTGCTGGCAGCCTGGACCACGCTCCCCAGCTGAGCTGGTGGCCGGAGGTGGCAGATGCCACCACCCTGCCCTGCCGCATGGTTCTGGAGGCAGCAGTTTCCCCAGGGCTTGGCAGCGCAAGGTTATGGACTCTGATTTTTAATTAATGCGATTGACTCGGTGCGTGTTGGGAAAAGGGAGGGCCGGGGACGGGAAATTGTCCCTTCAAGGGACAAACCCTGACAACCTTGTCATCCCCAATTAGCGGGTAATTACCTCAATGACGTACATCTTTATTAATCCAATTAATAGAGCGGGTGGCGTGACCTCGGCAGATCTGCTGACTCAGGGTGATGCTCGCCAGGAGGGGACGCGGGAAGAGGGTGGAGGAAGGAGTGAATTCCTCCTCTCCCAACCCCATCACTAATTAGAGTGGCTGTTTGCGAGCCCACATGCTGGCATGGTTCGAGCAGACAGGGATGTCTCCCAGCCTGATCCCAACTGTTTCCTCTTTCGTTCCTCCTTTCCCTATCTGCTGTCCATCTGCCTTCTTGTCTGTTTGTCCCCTTATTCATCCATTTCCAACAGACACTCCTCCAGGGAGAAATAACCCTATCTCAGCGTGTCTAGCCCCAAATGGTGGTGATCCAGGATGTGGGGATGTCTCCCAACCTGGAGTGCTGGGCTCATCCCCGGTGACTTCTTTAAAGGGCTGCAAAGGTCTCAATGTACAAAGCTTCCCTGGATGGAGAAAAGCTCAGTGCTGGATGACAGGACAGATGGAGAGAGAGATGGATGGACAGATGGAAGGTTAGAGAGGTGGGTAGATATATAGATAGACTGATAGGTAGATAGATGGACAGATGAATGGGTGGGTAGGTGGATAGATGGACTGGTGGATAGATGGACGGGTGGATAGATGAATGGATAGATGGATGGACAGATAGATGGATAGACTGATTGATGGGTAGGTAGATGGATGGATGGGGGGGAGAGAGAGAGAGAGGAAGATAGGTGGATAGATAGACTGATAGGAGTGAATGAATAGACGGATGGATGGATGGATGAATGGGTATTGATGGGGCTGGGGCAAAAAGATTGATGATGCCGATGTGTATGTATGTGTATGCGTATGCCTATGTATATGTATATGGGACCAGGTGTCTAGGAACCTGTGGGGATGGCTGGACAGACTGATGGGTGACTGGAGGGCCATGTGCAGGTCGGACGGGCGGGGAGACAGTCAGATCAATCACCCAGGCCATACCTCTGGAGAGGTCACCGCGGAGCACGGGCAGCTGATGCTGCCTGGTATGGACGGTGGTGCTGCCTGCACGTGCTGATGGGCTTTGTGGACCATAGCTGCTTGTCCTGGCTGGTTGTGAAGGGGACACCCTTGCAAAGCCAGAGGGGCTGCATCACAAACGGGGGGTGCCTCCTCCCTCTGCAACTGACAGTCTCAGCGTTCTGGTGGTCTCCCCCAGGGAGGGAACACTGGTCCCACGTCCCCAGGTCCACCGGCTGGGGTAGGATTCGCTGCTGGGCACTAACCAGGCAGGGCAGGAGCCGGGGAAGGTAGAGAGCGCTCTTTTTTTTTTCATAGCTCTCTTGTGGAGCGACCTCTCCTCTGTCTTTCCCCACAGATGGAGCCTCAATTAAATTCGGAAATACATTTTTTTAATAGGACTTTCACCTCAGCTCCCTCCCGGGCTATTAAAGCCATTATGGCAGAGTTAAGTAAAGAACTAGCGGCCAGGCAATAAGCTTGAGAGCCTCTGTTGCTGTCATCACATGTTTATGGCCCAGGCAATGTTTGCTTTATTAAAGATTCAGGAGCCATTTCCGAACGGCTCAGTTCTGTCCTTCCCATTAAAGACCGGGGCCTGGTGAAGGAGGCCCTTCGTGAGTGCAGGGAAAAAGAGGGGGACTGCTCCCGAGATGGGAAAAAAAATAGGATGAACTTGTTGGGAGAGTCTGGGGGCATGGCAGGAATCGCTCCATGGCAGGAGAAAAAGAGGGAAGAGGCAGAGCAGGGAGATGCACCCCACAGCACTGTTTTGCATTTATTGCCCCTGGGTGCTGCAGAGAAGGGCCCCTCCATATGCTGCAGAGTTTATTTGCCCCCCGGTCCCCAGGAGTTGAGCAGGACCCACAGTTCCCGGAGGGTCAAGCAGGCTGCTGGCTTGGCTCAATGCAAGGGCACATCCCTGCCTGGCCCAGCCGCTGCATCCAGCCATGCAGAGCGAGGTCACAGCAGCTGGGCTTGCTCTGAGCCATGAGGGATCCCCACGGAGTACCAGGACCCTGAAAACCCCCTTTCCCCACAGCATGACCCCCTTCTTCCACAGCATGACCCCCATTGCCCCATAGCATGGCCCTCTTGCCCTGTAGCATGTCTACCTTGCTCCAAAGCACGACCTTCTCGCTCCATAGCGCAACAGCCTTGACCCACAGCATGACCCTCTTGCTCAACAGCACGACCCCCTTGTGCTGTAGCATGATGTCCTTGCCCAACAGCATGGTCCCGTTGCTCCATAGCGTGACACGCTTGCCTCCTAGCATGATTCTCTTGCTCCACAGCATGACCCTCCTTCATCACAACTTGACCTCCTTGCCCCGCAGCATGTCCACCTTGCTCCATAGCATGACCTTCCTTCATCACAGCATGAGCTCCTTGCCCCATAGCATGGCCGTCTTGACCTCATTGCTTCGTGTAGACCCAGACTGGCCTCTCAGTGCATCCTGCAGCCTGCAAAAGTCCTACATCCCTGGTCTGGCCTCAGTCTCCTATGCCAGTGGAGTTTGTGCCGCAGTGGAAACTTGCCCATCTCTTGCTACTGCTATTGCAAAGAGACGGTCAGAGGCAGCTCCTCATACGGTGATGCAAACCCTGAAGAGGGGCAGCTTTGTACTCTGTCTAGGGTAAAAATTTTGCAGATTAAAATAAGGAAGGGGGGCTGTGCGAAAGCTACTAGCTTAGAAAAGGTGACCCATAACGCCTCAGGACAAGTTCCGCGGATGAATCCAGTAGAGGATCAGCATCCTCCGCCATCCTCCTTTGGACTACAGAGCACAGACCCTTCAGAAACACTCGTGTCCCACAGAAAATAGGGCACAAGGGATCAAAGGAGATTCCGTTTCCACCCCTGCCCCGCTGCCAAACCAGGTCCACCCTGGGCCAGTTCTAACCCACTCCCACACGGGAGACGTTTGCTCCCATGCACGGGAAGGTGGCTGAGCACTCCCCAGGGACCACAAAGGGATGGGGGATTATCCCCAGCCACCGCTTTTGTCCCTGGTAGGAAGCAGCTGAGGATGACGGGCCCTGGGGACAGGCAGGTGCCTGGCAGGTCCCTGCTCGTGGCAGCTCGCCTTCCCTCCTCTCCCAGCAGCACTTTGCCCACTGGACAGATGCAAGAAGACTTGCAGTCGGGCAGCGTCGAGGCAATTGCTAGAGCAAGAGCTGACTTGGATGCGAGCATGTAGATCAGTTTGCACAGAGTCATGTGCATGGAGCTACATACGTGGGGGTATGTGACAATTCGGGACTCCAACACCATCCCACCCTGTGCCGGGGTGGTGAAGGGGTGGCCAGGCTGTGGGGAGCCGGATTCAGCGTGTACCGACTCTGCCCTCTAGTGCGATGCTGCCAGCTCACATCCCCACCAGCTCCTGAACCTGCTGGTCTCTCCGCTGCAGCCCCCAGTGCCTTGACCTGAAGCCCCGCCTTGACCCACTGGGCTCTGCTGTCCTGGTGGCTTCACACCCCTCTGGCACAGCCCCTCTCTTGTGGCCTCATGTCTGATGAGCCTCCCAGCGCTGCTAGCTGCAATGCAAGGCCATGCAGGCGGGCTTTAGCATCTCCAAGCTCCTGGGGAGCCAGGGCCAAGAGGACCTTGCAAATCTCAATGAGCACCTTGGCAAAGCTTTTAGGCTCAGCCCAGGGGAGCAAGCCTGGGCTTGCCTGGTCCCCCCAGTGGGGCCCAAGGGCCAGCTTGCAGGAGCAGGATGGGTGCTCCCAGTGCTCCCCACAAAATTTCACCCCTTCCTTTATGGGTTGGATGGAGCTTGCTGCGAGCTCAGGTTGCTTTATCCCAGAGGATGCCGCACCGCAATGCTTGGCTTTATTTCTTGCACGCTTCCCCCATAAGGACCTCGCAGGATATGTAGTTTAAAACAGCTTTTTATGCCATGCTTTGCAATGCACTGGTCTCCAAAGCACCCCAGGGACACCTCTACTCACCCTTGGGTAGCAGCGTGAGCTGAGGGGTGCCAGCCTCGCTGGGCAGACGCAGGGTGCTGCTAGGAGCGGGTGCATCGGACAGGGTGCTGCTGCCCTCCAGTGGGCTCAGGCTGGAAAGGAGGATGGCTGTGGGCACCTCGCTCCGCACCGAGCACATGGGTGCTCGGGAGGGGCAAGGTGGGACGTGGGGCTGAGGGTGACACCTTCCATGGGACAGAGTGAGCACTGGACAAGGGACCAAGCAGGCACAGCATCACTCCCTTTCCTGGGAGCAGGAGAAAGCTTGCTCTGCCCCGTCCTTCTCCCGAGACGACCCCACTGATCTGCTCCTGGCCCAGGATTGTTTGAAAGCAGCACCAGGTGCTGCTGAAGGGCCCGATCCCCCTAACAAATTGCAAATTCAGTGTAGCAAGCAGTGAGAGCACCTTGCACGGCTGCAGTATCCCAGCACCAAACCACGCCGTGGCTGGAGGCCATCAGCCCAAGTAGCTGCTTTCCTTCCGTTGTCCCCAGGGACAGGCAGAAGCATTAATTTGTAGCCAGCAACAGCTCCAGAGGAGCCATTATGGGTTACGGTGCCAACGAGCCACGAAGCGAGGAGGCAGGAGCACGGCCGCGGCTCCCAACACTGCAGGTACCTTCTCTTCTATTAAGAGAGCCGTTGTGTACCTAACGGAGGGGAAAATCAAAACACCTTCCCACCATGCTGGAAGGGCTGATATACAGGCTGGGAGATTTTTATTATTGAGCATGAAGCTCTGGGAGGAGGAAAATTCAACCTCAAAGGCAGGAACCCCCCCCTGTGGGTTTGCTGGGTTCTCCCTGATGGGATTTCCAGGATGGCAGGCACCACCATTTTCTGTCTCAAGGGCCCTGAAAATCAGCAAGGGATTAAAAGAAACCCTCTTTGCACCTCCTCTCTGGTCATAAGATGCTCCCAAGAGTTGCATTAAGTAGTCCCAGCCCAGGACACCTGGACCAAGGAGCACTATGCACAATCTCAGCTCCCGAGCCCACCCGGAGCTCCTCTCCACAGGGACAGAGGTTGGAGACACCTCAAGTTCTTGGTTACTGTAAAGCTGTTTTTGCAATGGCTCCTGTGCTTTCTACCCATGTTGGCCCCCACCACCAGCATCCTACAGGACCCCTGCACCTCCAGGTCCAGATGGAGAAGACAAGCATGGAGAGATCCAGCTCCATAGCCTCCCAGCAAAGAGGGAGGGAGCACCGGGCTCTTGCTGATGGAGCACACATCTCATCTAAAAACATGCCATCGGAGGGGGAGGTGATCCCCGCTATGGAGTCACAAGTTTCCCACATCCACTGAACGTAGGTGGGAAAGGGATCTACTGCAGCAGAACTTCTAGTGGGTGGCTTAAAACACTTGGTAGGGCTTGGAGGTTGGTGTTGGGTACAGGAGGTCTGATGAAACGGGAAACACCTTAAATTACAAAAATATGTCAAAAGAAAGTCAGACGCCGTTTTAACCCTGGCTTGGTAGACAGGAGAAAAAGAGGCTCCCCGCCACCCTTTTATGTATTAACCCAAAGTTGAAAGCACTGACCCTGGTTCATTCCCATCTAAGGGGGTTTAAACCCGCCCCTGTGTCTCTGAAGAGGAGGTACTCTGTCCTTTAACCTCCTGTGGGGTGCACAATCCCTGAGCGAGGGACTTGTCTGGATGGCGGGGAGGTGGGGTCCAGTGAAAGAGAGACCCCCAAGGGAAAATGGGGTGGGGGGCTGTCCCGTGTCAAGGCTTTGCTGTTTACCAGCTACTAATGAGCTCCTCCAGCACGAGTGATACCTTCCAAAAACAAGGGGTCTAGAAACCCTTGTTGGAAAACCCCCTTGGAAACCCTTTTTTGGAAACCCAAAAACAACAGATCAAAACATGCTGTGTGAAGCAAAGATGACTTTCTTGAAAGGTTTCGGGTCTTTTCCAGGAGAAAAGCCCCCATGGGATCCAGCCTGAGCTCCGATCCTCACCTCCCGCATTACTTCCATGAAATAACTCATGCGCCAAAGCCACTGGCTCCCATTACACCACGCTGGAGATGGAGATGATGTCTCACCATGGGCTGTTGGGCTGATCTGGATGCTTAGGAGCACAGTTTGCCTTGGATTAGGTCATACCTAGCGGAAAAGGACCTGGGGGTGCTGGTCGACAGCCGGCTGAACATGAGCCGGCAGTGTGCCCAGGCGGCCAAGAAGGCCAATGGCATCCTGGCCTGCATCAGCAATAGTGTGGCCAGCAGGAGTAGGGCAGTGATCGTGCCCCTGTACTCGGCACTGGTGAGGCCGCACCTCGAATACTGTGTTCAGTTTTGGGCCCCTCACTACAAGAAGGACGTTGAGGTGCTGGAGCGTGTCCAGAGAAGGGCAACGAGGCTGGTGAGGGGTCTGGAGAACAAGTCTGATGAGGAGCGGCTGAGGGAGCTGGGGTTGTTCAGCCTGGAGAAAAGGAGGCTGAGGGGAGACCTCATCGCTCTCTACAACTCCCTGAAAGGAGGTTGTAGCGAGGTGGGTGTTGGTCTCTTCTCCCAAGTAACTAGCGATAGGACGAGAGGAAACGGCCTCAAGTTGTGCCAGGGGAGGTTTAGATTGGACAAGAGGAAAAATGTCTTTACTGACAGAGTGGTTAAACATTGGAACAGGCTGCCCAGGGAAGTGGTTGAGTCACCATCCCTGGACGTATTTAAAAGACGTGTAGATGAGGCACTTAGGGACATGGTTTAGTGGACATGGTGGTGTTGGGTCGACGGTTGGACTCGATGATCTTAGAGGTCTTTTCCAACCTCAGTGATTCTATGATTCTATGATACCAGAGCCAAATGATCTCTCCCGACCTCAACAGCTCCAGATTTATGTAAAAACAATCCCAAAACAACCCATTTGCAAGCCTGACCCGGGGCTTTGTTCCCCTCGCGCTGGGTGCACCCAGTCCACCTGTGATTTGCAACAGAGATGAGCGCAACGAAGTGTTCTCGAATCAGTGCTTTTTAATCCATAAAAGGTGAGAGTCCATGTACAAATTAAAAACAAAAACAAAACCAAACCACCGGTGTTAGGGAAATTATCCAACTCGCACAAAACACAACACCTCCACCAACGCCAACGGAGGAGTTGAGTGGTGCGGGTGGAAACGCGATGCGCGGGCTCGCCGCTTGTGCATGCTTCTTAAATACATCTCCAACTTGGAGGTGTCCGTGTCGGCAACACATTTAGGATCGGGGGAAGATGCTGCCGGGATGCTTTAACAGCAAGGTGGCCTTTTCTGTGAACCTGCCCCCTTCCTTACCACTCCCGCGCCAAGCAGCTGGCAAGCTTACGTAGAAAAGCTTGACTGCACCAGATGGCCTCGTGGTGGCAGCCAGATCTGTAATCCCGTCTGATGATGTCTCAGTCTACAGAGAGGCCTCTCGGTCAATAACGCAGAGCTAGAACCCCTCCTTTAGTTCTCCTTAAATAAAACTGGGGCCAAAAGCTTGGCACGTGGGCATTGAGCCACCTAGAAGAAGTCACGGTACAACCCCAGAGAGATGCTCTCGCGACGGTATCCTGCTGCCAGCGCGCGTTCACTTCATTAAACTACCGCTACAAATTTGTCACGACTTAAAAAGTACAAAAATACAATTGCATCTCTGAAGGGTATTTTATACCTACCAAGATCATCCAAGCACTGAAGACCAGACAGCTCTTTAGCCTTCAGAAAAATAATGCACAAGGCAGAAATGGGATTGAGAAAATTTTGCCAATATATCTAAGCGTGTATTCGGAGTCTCCCAGCATTTCCAGTACAATTACCAAGATGTATGTATCCATCAGCCCAGCTCGGGTACGAATGCTGACAGCACAGTGTTAGGGTATTAGCAACGTGTGCAAGATCCAATACTAGCACAAATTTAGTAGTTTAATAATCTGGAGGAGCTATCTTCCTCGAATTTTAATCTCATACCAAGAAAAAAAACAAGGCTCTTAGCTATTAATCTACTCACATATTTAGGGCAATCCACCTCTACTGATTAAAAAAAGAGTGAGACAACAAATGCACGTTAAGTCTTTCCCTTTTCTTCCAAAGAAGCAGGCTGTGCAGCTGGGCTGTATTTGCTGGGCCAACCTAGGTGTCCATTAAAAAAAACCCCAAAAAGCACTAAAAAAAAAAAAAAAAAAATGGTCAAACCCATCCTAACTTCAACCTGTTTCACTGGGACATCCCTAACTGGTACCGCGGCAGAGATGCACAGCCCAGTGCTGCCCGGGCAGGTCTGCGCCGGACCCCATGATGGGGTCACCACGAGTCACCGATGCCCACACTATCCCCTTCTCCCGAAAAAGGGTAGTTGAAGGTGACCTCCAGCTGGAGCTGCTGAACAATTCGGCTCCGCTGGCAGCTCTCGGCGAGCGGCAGCAGCGGTGCCGTCTTCTACCTTGCAGAGAAAGCCTAGGAGACGCTAAAGAAGGTTACAGCTTTTGCTTTAATGGCTGGGGCTTGGTTTGGCTGCTCCTCGCATTGAGCAGAAGACACAAACCAGTCCCTGCTTTATACCGAAGCACAGCTCCCCCCGACCCCTTAAGAGGAAAAAAAAAAAAGAAAATTAAAAATAAAGAATAAAACAGTGTTTCCCCATATTGTTTAGCTGAGGATCGTTTAACGCAGGAGCTGGGAGATGGAGGAGTCCGGTGCTGTGCATCGCTCGCCTCTTCGGAGAGGATCCGACCAGCGGCACGTCCCCAGGGCGGGGGGGTCCTTGCAGCACCGACACCAGCGCAGCCCAGACAGGCCACCGGTGCTTGCGAGGGTTCACGGGCAGCCAGCCCCGGAGCTCACGGGACACGACCTAGCCCGGTGGCCGCTTCAGTACATGGCTTCGTTGTCTCCCACCGCAGTGAAGGGGACGCCGTAGGTGCTCTTCTTGCTCCGCTTGCTCTTCTTGCTCCAGACCAGCAGCGTGCTGGCGCTCTTGCTGTTCATCAGGCTCTTTCGGCTGTTCTCCTTGTTGCTCTTCAGCATCCCGCTGCCCGAGGACATCGCTGCCGCCTTCTTATCTGCCTGTTTGGGAAGGGGAGCAGAGAGGGGCGTGAAGCCAGGGCAGCACCCGGGCTGCAAATGCAGTGCCTGGCTTCAGCCCTGCACCTCCATCCCAGGAGCAGGACACTGGGGAACCTCTGCCCCCCGTGGAGCCACCTGCTTCGGTGCCTGGCTCGAGGCTAACGGTGAAAGAGCAAAGCTTTCCGTCCCTAGAAATCCTGCTTCACATTTGTTAAGCCAGCTGCAAACAAAGCCGCCACGCTAGAGACAGCGCAGAGCCTCGTTTAAGCAGACCACAGCCGGTCTCTTCCCCCCAAGACCTGCAGTTTCCCACCTAAGGCTTGGGACGTGACTTACGGCTTTTGGTCCCTCTGAGCCCTGCAGGGTTATCACAGTGATCTCCACTCCCTCCTCCCCAGTGCTCTTCAGCAGCTGCACCACCTCGGCATGCTTGGACCACTTGCAGTCCTTGCCGTTCACCGAGATGATGTAGTCTCCCTCCTTCAGTCCGGCTTCCTGCGGGGGAAGAAAGAAGACGCACGCGTTTGAGCTCATGAATGCTGCTGCACAAAGTCTGCTTGGTTTCCACCCCACAGGTCCCAGTCCTGTGGAGGCACGGGCCACAGGGATGGTTGGGGTCCACCCTCCACCTGCAGCACAAGACAGCCGATGCCTTCATGATCCTAAAGCTTTTGGTCCCTCTGAGCCCTGCAGGGTTATCACAGTGATCTCCACTCCCTCCTCCCCAGTGCTCTTCAGCAGCTGCACCACCTCGGCATGCTTGGACCACTTGCAGTCCTTGCCGTTCACCGAGATGATGTAGTCTCCCTCCTTCAGTCCGGCTTCCTGCGGGGGAAGAAAGAAGACGCACGCGTTTGAGCTCATGAATGCTGCTGCACAAAGTCTGCTTGGTTTCCACCCCACAGGTCCCAGTCCTGTGGAGGCACGGGCCACAGGGATGGTTGGGGTCTCCCCCCTCCCTGCAGCACAAGACAGCCGATGCCTTCATCATCCTAAAGATTTTACGTCTGCTTTTGCAGCGTGCATGCAAAAGTGGGATGCTCTACAGACTAAGGACCTCTTTTGCAGCTGCTGGCGATGGCCACGCTTGACATCCAGCATGCTATAAACTCCCAGCCCCGTGACTTTTTGCAGCCTTGCAAAAAGTGCATCCAGCTCTGACTCTTCGATAACGGTTAAACGCTGCAGGTCTCCAGAAAAAAAATAAATAAATAAAAAAAAAATATTGCCTGCAAGCCTTGATCCTTGAGAAAACAGCAGGCTCAGCAAGGTTCTTTGCACACCCTTCATCCATCAAGGCATCAGCAAGGCTCTTGACATGCTTGAAGGAAAGCACGTGCCAGCTCGGGGCCGTGGGGACAGCATCATAGCTAGGAGCAACCCAGCCAGGACATGCCAGACCAGCTGCAATGGAGGTTTAAAAACTTGTCCACACAGGGACACCCGCATTCTGGTGTCTATCTGGAGACCAACCTCACCCCAGCTGAGTGCAAGGAATGTTAGCAGCCCAGGGGGCACAACTGTGGTCCAGATATGGACCATATATGGTCTTTGAGAAGATTTTAGTCTCCCAAAAAGGGATGCGATCCTGCTGCTAAGGAGCGTGTTGTTACAGAGATGCTGGGCTCTGGATGGCAGGGTTGATGCTGAACAGTGCTGAGGGAGGAGGGAAACCTTTAGGGTGTCCCACAAGGATGCTCCAGCAAGCTTCTACTGGAAAACAAAGTTGCCCCTGATACATCAGAAAGCCCAAACAGTGAGTTTTCACTGAGATAACTCGCGTTTCAGACTTGCCATCTTGTTCCATCCACTGTCACGTCCCAAAATGGGGGAGAAGGGAGCTGGGTGCTTGCCAAAGAGAGGCTGCCAGCAGTTAAAAATGGAGCTAACCTCCATATTTTTTCCTTAGCTGTCTCCTAAAACAAACAAAAAAATCAATTCTTTCCTGACACCCATCTGCAAGCCCCGGCAGAGATGAATCTCCACCTGAGCACACCAATGCAGTTACCAACTGAGCGTTCAGATCTAAAACCACCTGGCACCCCTCGAGGCAACCCCTGACACCTCACTTCCAGCATCCCCACGGGGACAGCAAGAACCTGGGGTACTCACGGCAGCGCAGCCCCCCGGGATGACACCAGCAATGAGGACGGGGGAGTCTCCTCGCAGCGTGAACCCAAAACCGTTCTCTCCTCTCATCAGGTGGACTCTCCGCGCTGGGTACCACTTGTTTTTGGCCGAGAAAACTGAAAGGGGCCCCTGGGGTAAAGGTAGAGACACGGAAAGTGCCTTTCAGAGCAAGAACAACTCCCTGGGGATGTGCAACCTTGCAAAACACCCGCTGATGGGGATGAGGCAGAGCAAGAAAGCAGTCTTTTGCATTTCTTTAAGGATGTGATTTTGAGCCTACCCAGTGATTTACCCTGCCTGCATGCCCAAAAATGCAGATTTATGCACTATAAAGCTAGAGGTGCTTAAAACCCATGTCAGATGTTGGCTTTCTGAGCAGCAGCAGCAGTCTCGTGTGGGTTGGGAAGGACCTCGGGAGGTCTCTGGTCCAACCCTCTGTCCAGAGCCTAGGTCTGGACATCCTGCCGGCACTGCCCCGCTCCTGCGAGGCAGGAGGAGGAGGAGGAGGTCTCGGCACAGTCAGCGAGCTGGCATCAGTTTAGATGCTATAATCCCAAAGCAAATGAAACAGAAAGCTCTGGTGGGCAGAGCTGGCTCCTTAATTCCCCCCTTCAGGACAAAAAAAAACAACCATCAACCAAGGAGGGACGATGGGGGTTGAGGTTTTTCACCGCTGCCTGCCTCTGGGGGAGGCAGCCTGGCTGGGGTGGTCCAGCAGCAGGGTGCGAGGCGGTGGGACAGGTCACCTCTTCAGGGTCAGATTCCCCCCCCCCAAATCTTTCCTCTTTTCCTGCCTTTTTCCTACTTTTCTATTCCCACAGGAGCAGGATATACCTGCCTGCCCTGGGGCTGTCCAAAAGCAGAGAAGTCCAGCCTCTCCCTGGGGTGCCACGCAGCCCTTGGGGCGTCTGGGGGACAGGGACAACACAGCCAGGTCCCACAGCAGCCCCGAAGCTCAGTCCTGCTCCCCGGGACCCTGTAAGCCTAAAGAAGGTAGGGATAAAGGTCCGATGGGATTTTCCTGGTGCCTCCCACCTGGCACCATCCTGCTCTGCTCCCCCCAAAAGCTTCCTCTAAAGGGTCCCTTCAGTCCTTCTCGGGTAAAGCCCACCCAAAATGCCTGTGCCCGCTCCCCCATGCACCGGAGGAGCTTTGCGACCCATTTAGGTCTGGCAGAGACAGATCTGTGCCCCCCCGCCCCTCCTCCCTGCACGGGTCCCTGCCTGCGAGGAGGCGGCTCGTCCTCCTTGGAAAGCCGCCCGTGGGCGCAGCGGCTGCACCGGGAGAGGGAGAAGGGGCTGCGGGGAGAAGGAAACCAGGCAAGCAGAGCATGCAGGGGAGGAGGAGGAGATGTCTGCTCCCTCGGGGCAACCTCCATCCCGTAGCCGTACGTACCAGCCTGTGGAAGAGGTCGGTGACCTTCACCTGGGAGAAGTTGGGGGATTTTATCTCTGGTTTCTGGTGCGTTTTGGCTAGTGGTAGGGAGAGAAGAGCAAATACGCCGGGGTCAGGTAGCTGTGGCAGCTGCTGCCTCTACATTGTGCTCCCCGAGAAGGGATGGTGTGACCCATAAGAGCTGGGACCTGCTCAGGCAGCTGCCAGACACGCAGCCTGGAGCCCCCACTCCCACCCGTGATGCTCCACCGCCGTGCAGGGAGCTCTGGTCCACAGCGACATGCCACAAACTCACCGTGGAGTTTGCCCACCCCATGTAACCTGCCATAAATCCCCTCCCCAGCTGCACCCCCCAAAAAAACACTTACGGTGAATGTCCGGGGCATCTCCAGTTTCGAAGAAGTCCTCCTCGTGGTCGATTTCCGAATATTTGCTCAGCGAGCGTTTGTGGGCGAAGGAGAGGACCTCCTGGAGGATATCCATCTTCCGCAGGATCTTACACAAGCCGTGGATCCTCATGGCTTCCTCGTGCTTCATGATGGCTTTCTTCAGATGAGCTTTGCCTGCAAGGGAGCAGAGAGATCGCAGCCCGAGCGGAGCGGAGCAGCCCCGCCGCCACCGCCGTTCCCTCTCCGCTCGCTCAGCTGCCCACAGATGACAGCAGCCTCCGCGGCTGTGTCACCCGGCGTGACTCAGGGACAGCCCAGTCACGTTCGCAGCCTGCCAGGCGTTCAACGTGCGCTAAATGGAGTAGGTCCCAGCCGTCAGCTCGAGCCCCCGATGTAGGGCTCGGAAGGGACCTTGAAGGGTGACCTACTTCACTCCCCCGGCGCCGACAGCAGAGCTGGCAGATGTTCCCAAAAACCACCGGCGAAGGAGCCGCCACCACGTTGCGCCGCCCCCGAAGTCCCTCCTAACACTTAACCTCAATCTCCTCCGCAAATTAACTTCTCTCCATCGCCTTGCATCCCCCGGGGTGGGGGGGGACACGGAGGACAATCGAGCCCCATCCTCCTGGTGACAGCCTTTTAGCTTCGGGAAGATGGAACACATCTCCCTCTTTTCTAGGCTAAGCAAAGCCTTCTCCCTGCCCGGCAGGTCCTGCTTTCCACCCTCTTCGGCATCTGCTCCTGCTTTGCTCCTCTCAACTTGCCTTCAACGTGCTTCCACCCTCGTGAAAACGGAGTGGCCGAAAAATGGCCAGAAGAGATGAAATCACGACGACCCATGGGTATCAACGCAAACATCTCCTTTGCAAGAGACTGCAACCGAGATACCCGCATCCAACGCTAAACTACCGAAAAAGGTAGAGATATATATATACACACACACGTATCATAGAAACACGTGTGCCTGTAGCATTTCCAGTTTTAGGACACACGGTGGCAACATAACCCAGAGAGTTGGTTGGAGTTTGCTCCAGACTTATGAGGACCACAGCCAGCGGCCTGAAGACCTCTGCTTTCCCCTCCCCGAAAAGTCGCAATCGAGGAAATCTATTGAGGCTGGATGGAAACCAGAAAGGAAGAGACTCTCCAAAATAATTGTATCAAATGCAATCAATCATATTTTATCAAAGCACCCGCAGCCAGCCCCATCCATGGGCAAGAAAGCAACTATGTTTTACTGAATATCATCAACCCCTATTTTCAAGACATCACTGGAAATAGAGGTCGAGCATGGAAGCTGTGCAAGCTTTTGGCACCACTCTATTGAAGATGGTGGAATATACCATTTTTGATAAAACATTATGTTATAATACTAGAAGACAAGGGAAAGGGAAAAAAAAAAAATCCTTTCAGGGAGATGGTTTTAATGCTGCAAGTTTCTCCCCTTCCTGTAAACCAAAACCAGAGCTGAGGCTGGCATCTGCACGTTCATTTTTCACCAGCAGACTTTGAACGGAGCCCCTTCCCCCCAGGAAGGTGGGTTGATGCAAATCGGGAAACCAGATGGCAGCAAGCTGAGGGTGTCGGGGTGGTGTTACCGTAACGCTCTGGTTTTGGGGGTGATTTAAGAAGTCTCCTCATGCACGTCCTCCACCTCCATCCCCAGCAGCGAAATCTGGCCGAGCAGCCGGTAGGACTTTGCTGAGGCTGGCGACGTGACGAACTCATTCCTGGTGGGACCTGTCTCCTTCCATACGTGCGCCACGAGGGGAAAGAGCACCAGGAGGCAGCTCGTGGGGGAGGCAAACCGGAGACGACACCCCAAAATCGGGGCGCTGAGCTTGCTCTTGTTGCAGCCTTGTTGGGGAGGGGCTGCCAAAACACAACTTCAGCTGAATAAGCAACGCTTTGTTTTTCCCCTGAAGCTGAAAATCCGCATGGGAGGAAGCTCTCGTCTCCCAAGCTTTTTGATGCAGCTACACCCCCTGGCATCTGCTGTGTCTTCTTGTCATCAAGCCAAGTCAGCAGCAAGCCCAAGCCAAGGAGCTTCCAGGATCTCTGTGTCCCTACGGATTTCTCCATGCTGCGTTGGGTGACGTTACCTGGCTCAGGACACCTCGGTGTTCGAGGTTTTACTGGCAAACTCAGCTGGACAGGTTGGTGCAAGCACCGTGAGTTGGTCCTCAACACCCTGACAGGGAACTGTGACACTTTCCTGCCTTCCCAGGAGAGGCTCTTTTCAAAGAAATCCCCCCCCCCCAAAAAAAAAGGTGTCTTTGCACAGAGACATCCCCCAACAGCTCATCACATTCCTTTGTAGAGACCATGCCTACCCAGGTAGGGTTACGATGGAGCTCACTGCCCGTGCATCGAGGTTTCATCACAAGAACGGAGGGCTTTGCCCCCATGGATGCACTTACCCAGCTTCCTCCTCTCCTCGGGGTCCTGCAGCAGGACGCGGAGCGAGGGTCCCTCTGGCATGGTGACGTGGAACTGGATAAAAGCCTTCTCCTGCTCCGGCAGCTCAGCATCAGTTGCCGCTGCGTGAAAAAATTGGGTGCGGGTGGGCTTGGAGAGAAGTCAGGGTGCTGCTCAGCCACCTGGACCCCTGTGGTGGTGGGGACAAGGGGACCAGGAAGCCACATCCATGCTCATGTGGCCCTGATAACTTCAGCAGCAGCTTCCTCTCACCCAGCCTGCAACAACCACCAAGACATCACTGATGGGGAGAGGGATGAGTTATCACAGTCAAGGCTGCACCAGGCTTTGAAGCCAAGTGCAGGGTTTGTCCTGTGCGCAGCACAAGTATCCGGCTCTTTTGCCTCCTTCCCTCCTTTGCTCCGGTCTGGAAGCAAGATTGGAAATCAAGAGCCCTGGGTTTTCCCCACTTGGAGGTTAGTGACATGGAGCCAAGACAAACAACAACTAAAGCACAAGAGCTGGGCAGATTAAAGTGTAATTTGGGAGCTGAGCCCGGGACCCCTGCACGGGCAGAGAGCATGCAGTGCAACCAAGGGGGTCCTTTGATGGAGAAACCGAGATGGATAGAGCTTGCACAGGTGCTCCAAGCACCACGCTGGGTTCCGTACGCATGATTTTTACACCCTTATTTCCAGCCAAAGCTGTTCCTAATCCTCTTTGGCTCACAGGGAGCTCAGGGTTGGATGGCAGCTTCCTCGCCTGGGCACAGGGTGCGATAAGAAGGAACCCAGAGGGCCTCCAGGGAGCCTTGTGGACTTGCCGGTCTGAATGTTAGGAGGTCCCAAAGCCTGGTGAGCACCCCCAGCATAGGGAACCGGCAGCTCCAGAGCTGGCTCTCCCCATGCCAACCCTCTCCGTGCCAGCATCCCTGGGGAATTAAACTGCAACATAAGGAGTTTATTACCGGCTGGTTAGGGGAGCAAAAGATTTGTTATTCTGAACAAGGGGGTCAGGGAGAGGCAGCAACCGTGCGCCTGAGATCTCAACAGCATGCTCTGGATGGAGAAAAAAAATCCCCAAACACCCAAATTAGGCATCTCCTGCAGATTTGTCTTTCCCCCAGCACTTAAGGTCATTGGGCCAGGCAAACAGCCTCAAAATTTTAGGGGAAAGGTTTGCCCTGTCCCTTATAACCCCATGCAAACCCGGCCCCATCACCACCCTCTGCCGTTTCTGTCTTTAAGCTGCTCCAGCCCCACGGTACCCCGCTCTCTCCCGTCTCTGCCCCAGCAGCTCTCCTTGCTCAATGCTGCTTCTGCAACGCCCACACGGCACAAGCCCGGCAGCAAGATTTTGGGCAGGCTCCGGAACGGGGGAGGATGCTGGGACAGTCTGGCAGCCATCGCCGTCACCGACACAGCACTGCTTTTGGCAGCAGTCACCGGCACAGCAACTGCAAGAAGTCCCCCAGCCTGTCCTCAGCCACCCCACCAAGTGACGGGTCGGCACCACAGGTCACAGCATGCATCGGCTGCCTGCCCCCAGATCCTCTGCCTGACCCGAAATTGCTTGCACGGCTGTCAGTGATGGCACAGATGGAGATCACAGGTCGCATCCTACGTCCACGCTCCAGCTGGCTCCATGGAGCCACGTCAGCCCGGCTCCGGCACAGCCACACGTACCCTCCTGCCAGCACCCCACCACCCTGGGATGCCCAGGGCAGCCAGCCATGAGGCTGGCAATTAAATCCGAGGTTTTTTTGGTTTTGTTTTTATTTTTTGAAGCCCCCAGCTGGCCTGCCACATGGACCAGGGCATCTCTGGAGGCTGCCCGGCTGAGGACACCAGCACACGTGTGGTCAGCAGGCAGCTGACCCCCCCCCCCCTTT
>NW_008795557.1:566110-571961 GCF_000699145.1 Aptenodytes forsteri
CCCCCCCCCCCCCCCCCATTTACCCACCCAGCCCCAAAGGGGACAAGCAGGTGACATCCCTACAGCACCTTTTTGCTCACCTTCTTGGAAGGACTTTGCAAGTGCTGTGCAAACCAGAAATAGGGGGGAAATCTGCTCTGTGCATCGATCGCTGAGCCAATAAGCGAGATCAACAGCTCAAGAGCATCCCAAAAACTTTAGGTTTTGTATCCATCTACCCTGCACATATCTCCCTTCACCTCTTTTTTTTGCAATCCCTCCCAAACACCAGGCTACCATGTGGAGCCGGCACTTGGCTGAGCAGGCAGCTGCCTCCGAGCTGTAACACTCACCAGGGCAGTCGCAGAGAGCAATGGCAGCGAAGTAGTGGGAGAGGGCTTTGAAATGCTCCGACTTGACGTGGACCATGGTGGTCCAAGAGAAGGGAACGTAATCCTTCACGTGGGCCTGGGTCATCGTCTGGTGCACCAGCAAGTAGACATCTTCCACCTGTGGGGCATCAAGAGACAAGCTGCTAAGCCATGGGTTGAGATGTAGGACATCCATCAGGAGACAGTGACAGCAGGCTGTCCTCTCCTGGGGGGTTCTGCCGACCACAGAAGGAGCCTCTCCAGTGGTGACAGCTCCACCAAGTTCTCTCCTCCCCGAGGTGCTCACCCTTGCCGCCTCCTGGGCGAGCTGCAGCCGGGCGAGGAAGTTGTGCTGGGAACGCAGCAAGGTCATCTTCTCAAAGACGCACTCCTGGACCTGGGCGACCATCAGCCGCACCAGCATGTTCAAGGAGGCGGTGCTCATATCCAGGCTGGGAGCGTTGGAGAAGTTTTCCTTCAAGTAGTTAAAGGCACCTGCGTGAGGGAGAAGCTCCTGGTAGCCACCGGGCTTGTAAGCAGGAGGGTCAGACTTTCGGACCACGAAGGTTTCCCCACCAGCAGCGCAGGAAGAGAAGAGCTGGCGACCCAGCTCGCACATCAAACATCTCACCGTAAACGGTGGGTAAAAAGGTCGGGGGTCACTCCCTTGCTATCTAAACCATCCTTGTGCCCACAGCTTTCTTCCCCAAAGCCCTGGGTGACTGCAGTCCCAGGGTCCTTTTTTTCCCCCCCAGCTGCTCGCAGACGGATCAGCATCTCTTCTCTCCTGAGCTGGGACATCCCTACTGCCGTGCGGCAAGAGAGCGCCCTTTGGGTGGCTGTTGGGTCATCCCAGCTCCTCTTCATAACCCCACAGAAGTAGCATGGTGCCAACTTGCACTTGGTTTGTGGTCCCTTGGAGATGCCCTGTCCCCATCCCTCTTTGCACGACTGCTCTCTCCCCTTCTTGCACTCGTGTGGATTATTCCCACCCCAGGGAAATGCTGCCCGCATGCCCCTGGAGAGCCGGAGAAGGTGGGAACCCACGTACCGGCCGCCTTCTGAAAGGCATCGATGGCCTGGTTGAGCCCCGGCAGGGATGCACGGTCCTGCCGCGCTCCGATCTGGGTGTGCAGGGCTCCAATGTTGAAGAGCACGCTGCCCTTCTCGAAGGCCAGCGCCCGCTGGTGGGATGGGACCCCCGTCAGGGAGTCGTACCTGGGGAAGGGAAGAGTCGACGGCTGCACATCCCCGGGTCCTCGCCCACAGATGCAGGTGGAGCCTGAAGGGTTTTCAGCGCTCCGCGTGGGCTCGCAGCCACCGTTCCCGTCACGGCTCGTCCCCCTGGGGCACACGCTTTCCCCTGCCTCCCCTAATTAACCCACCCAGGGCAACAGCAAACCCAGCTCCCCGCGTCCGCCAGCCCCGGCTTTGCTGCCGAGGCAGCAATCCCGTCGTGGAGGCTTGGTCCCGACTCCCTCCCCACTCGCGATGCCCCAGGTGGGATGAGGAAAGCTGGACCAACCAGTGGAAGAAGACACCCAGGCTTTTGGTGGGAGGGAAGAAACGGCTGTCGAGGAAGTAGAGCTGGTTGTAATACTCCATCAAGAGCTCGAGCCCGGCTTCATTGCGGCTTGGGGTGCGCATCGCCTGCGGGGACGGGAGAGGAGACACGGGGGTGGGAAGAGAGGGGGAAAACGGGAAGGGAAATGACGGATTTATGGAGCTGCACATGCTGGCCAGCCCAGGGGGGGAGAAAATCCACCTGAGTTTTTAGATCAATAGGATCAGATCAATATGATTAGATCAATAGCGGACGAGATGCTGTGCAGCAGCGGGAGGCAGCCCCCCGGCACAGGTTCAGCTGCAGGAAAGGTCAGGGAGGCACTAATTCGGTGCTGGGGCACCCAAATCCGGAGCCAGCAGCCTGGGAGCTGTGCTGGAGGCAATGCTCACCTAAACCAAGCTGGGATTATTATTTCTTTTAAGAGAGAAACTCATGCAAAGTCTGCTGAAATAAATGCTAGGGAAGAAATTGGATTTTTTGCTCTTAACAAAAAAGCCCTTGAGCTTTTGACCTGACACAGGGAGGAGGGTCAGAGCTCTCCTAACGCCTAGTTTTAACCACGGGGCTTTTTCCTTTCCCGCTTCTGGCTTCGCAGGGCTCCTCTCCCACAGCCTAAAGAGCAGGATCGGGCCCTTCACAAGGGCTTGAGCAAGCCTCTTTCTTTCCGCTCTCCCAGATCAAAGCTCCGCGGCAAGGCAAAACTTGAAGTTACTTATGAGAGCTGTTTTGTAGGAGAGGAGAAAATTCACCTTTACCAGATTGCTTTACATTTCCTCTTCTCGAAGCGCTGGCTGGAGAGAGAGCAGTCATTTAGCTTTGCTGGGGGGGAACTAATATTCATAAACCAGTAAGGGATTGCATTATAACTTTTATTGCCGTTCAGTTCTAGGTTAGCAGGGTGTTAAAGGACGGGGAAAGGAAAAAAATTACTGAATGGCCTGTAATATTTTGTAACCTATGAACTGAAGGCAAGGTGTTCCAGCGCAGGAATCCCGCACCCCGAGACACAAGGATGAGTGTGCAGTTTGGAGAGAGGCTGAGGGGACCCTGGAGCAAAATGTGGCACCTCCAAGGAGCGTTTCTGGACAAGCCAAAGCAAGACTTTGCAACTCAAGGGGCACCGACCTGCCGTAGCTCCATGAACTCTTTGATTTCCTTTTCAAACAAGACAGCCTCCTCTCCATAGTGTTCACTGATGAGATCCTGGACGGGGAAACAAGAGAAAAGAAAACCCTGAGTCACCCTGGGAAATAGATATTCAAGATTTAAAGGGTGACTTGGGGTGATTCTGTATAGGCAATTTGCAAGCTCTCTCTGCAAGGAAACCTGTGGCAGGGGAAGCCGTCTCCTCCCCTGCCTGGCTCTTGCTCTCCAGCATCTCGAGACCCTCACCTCCCACCTTCCCATGTTTTAAGTCCAGCTCCTCCCCATAAACCTATTTTTTTTGCAACTGTTCCAAAACAGAAAACGTTTTGCAGCTGCTGCAGCATCTCCTCTACAGCACCCAACCGTACCCAAAGCGCATGGTCGCTCTCCTCCGTCGTCTTACATCGCATCGAGCGTGCAAAACCCTGATGCTCACCTTCAGCGGTACCAGCAAATCCAGCTCCTTCGTCTCCTTCAGGCCCAAAGGGATCATGGGGACGCTGATGGACTCGCTGGAAGAAGACAGCAACCTATTTGGTGGCTGGTTTACAAGCCTCGGAGAGACCCTGTGTGTCGGGGACTAAAATGAAGCAGCTCTTTGCCCTGGGCTTGTGCTGCTCCCATTAAAGATAAAGCCAGAAGAGGACCCAACTCCGCAGAGCGGAAAGACGCTTTTCCCAACATGATGTCGAAAACGGCAGCGCGAGAGGAGGGGTGCACAGAAAATAACCTGAAACCATCACCCTTATCCCTCCAGCTTCTCTCCATAACAAGTACAATAGCAACAAAATAGGCTCCAGTAACGAAGCTGCTTTAATTACCAGCCCTTGGGAACTAGGCGTGATGCGAGCACAGGTCACGGATTCACGCACTCCTACGTGCTAATCTGGGCTTCGGTGCTGATAAGGACTCGCTCGGGCTGCAGCGCTGTGCCTGATATTGAAATTTTCTGTCTCTATTAAAAGCAGTTGTCTAATAATAGCTCTTATCGCAGAGCCCGTTCGATATTGTAAAATGCTGAAGATGACGACGACTCTGGGAACACCCAGTTGGGGAGTGGTTTGTGTTTCAACATTAAAACAGGGCAGTCGTGCAGCACCGAGGAAGAAGCGCTGCAGGACGACAGCCAGGAAGGACCATCTTTTGGGGGATTTAGCAGCTATTTTGTTTTTCTGCTGCCAAGAAGTAAAGAAATGGTCTGTGTAAGCAGCAGAGCCTGGAGCATGACAGAAAATTACAGCCCTGCAAAGAGCCCTAAAGCTGGACCCATCGTCCGGCTCCTCTATACAGAGATGGGGGATGGGAACCCATGGTGGTACCTGCAGCTCACATCGGCTCCACAAATGCTCTCCCCGATACCCATCTATCCCTCGGGGAAGTCCCCAACCCCGGCACCGAGCCATGTTACCGCATCCCCGGACACTTGGCCTCCCAGGGAACTGGTTTAAAGAGACAAGAAAGTTTGGCAGGGAGCGAGATGGAGTCAGGCAGGATCAAGCCCTCGCCAACCCAGGTTTGCACAACAGCCCCCTCTCGTTACCTCCAGAAACCGCTGACAACTTATTAGCACATCACTCATTAGTCCAGGGAGGAAAAGAGGCAAAGAAAGTTGCAAAAACTCGGGGAGCAGGGCAGGGAGGTTACACCCACATTTTCATCTGTTCACACTGAATAAACAGCTTCAAGAGCTATAATTAGTGCAGAAAAGCCATTATCGCTCCTTCCCTAATAAGATTTCCACTTGAATCCAATGCCTGGAGCAAACAAAGGGGCTTTTGTTTGGCCTGGGAAGGGTTTTGGGGTTGCTGTTTTCTTTTTAAACCAGGGCACACAAGCGGCTGGTTGGAAAAGCCAAGCATCCCCTGGAACAACTTGGGAAGGATGCATGCAACACAGGAGATGTTGCATACATCCCTATGTCTAGCACAAAAGAAGAAGGACCAACATCCAGGATTACATTCAGAGGCTGCAACAGACCCTCTGAGTGCAGCAAACACCCAAGGGTGGTGGAGATATGGGCTCCCTCGGCTTTCTCCCCATAGGAGACCCTGCGACCCTAACACAATCCTGCACCCAGATCATCCTGGTCCTACAATTAATATCATTGCAGCAATCTGCAGGATGGAGTCACTGATGGTCTCCTGGTCCTTGCACCTCCCTCTGCCCCCAGCAGCACAGCAATCCTCCCCCGAGGAGGACCATGCGCCAGGAAAAGCACGTGGATGGACATAGAATCACAGAACGGTTTGGGTTGGAAGGGACCTCGAAAGGTCATCTAGTCCAACCCCCCTGCCATGGGCAGGGACATCTTCAACTAGATCAGCTTGCTCAGAGCCCCGTCCAACCTGACCTGGAATGTTTCCAGGGATGGGGCAGCCACCACCTCTCTGGGCAACCTGTGCCAGTGTTTCACCACCCTCAGTGTAAAAAATTTCCTCCTTATATCTAGTCTGAATCTCCCCTCTTTCAGTTTAAAACCATTCCCCCTTGTCCTATCGCTACAGGCCCTACTAAAAAGCCTGTCCCCATCTTTCTTAGAAGCCCCCTTTAAGTATTGAAAGGCCGCAAGGTCTCCCCAGACCCTTCTCTTCTCCAGGCTAAAAGCGCCCAACTCTCTCAGCCTGTCCTCACAGCAGTGCTGTTCCAGCCCTCTGATCATTTCTGTGGCCTCCTCTGGACCTGCTCCAACAGGTCTGTGTCTGTCTTGTGCTGGGGACCCCAGAGCTGGATGCAGTGCTCCAGGGGTGTCTCACCAGAGCGGAGCAGAGGGGCAGAATCCCCTCCCTCG
>NW_008795557.1:571973-587908 GCF_000699145.1 Aptenodytes forsteri
GATACGCTTGGCCTTCTGGGCTGCGAGCGCACATTGCCGGCTCATGTCCAGCTTTTCATCCACCAGTACCCCCAAGTCCTTCTCGGCAGGGCTGCTCTCCATCCCTTCATCCCCCAGCCTGTAGTGATACCGGGGGTTGCCCTGACCCAGGGGCAGGACCTTGCCCTTGGCCTTGTTGAACCTCATGAGGTTCACACGGGCCCACTTCTCGAGCTTGTCCAGGTCCCTCTGGATGGCATCCCGTCCCTCTGGCGTGTCGACCACACCACTCAGGTTGGTGTCATCAAACGCCATCCACCCATCCATCTCGGGGAGGGAAGGAGGGGCAGCAGCTCCCATCTTGCTGCAGTGTCCCTGGTCTTTTCTGCCTCGGGGATTTCTGCTTTTCTCACCCAGCGAAACAGCGCTGCCGAGCCGCCCTGGCACGTTGGTTTGCTGCTGGCGAGCGTGCTAGGATTACCGCTCCGGTGAGTCAAGCCCGAGGTGGCTAGGTAAGCGTTTCAAAGCGACAGAGCGTTTCAATTAACAAAAGGTCTAACCTCGGAAAGAGAGAAAAATAACCTAATACCCTCGATGGGAAAAGAAACCAGTGAGTAATCCGCTCTGGGAACAGCCAGAACAGAAGGTTGGGCACCTGAGCAGCCACGCTTTTAATTTCTTCTGCTAAATACCTATTTCACCTGCTGGAAAAAACTCATGCTCTGGTGGGATGCTCAGGAAAGGAGGATGATGCAAGCGAAGATGGTTGCTTCTGACTTATTCGTCCTGCTTTGGGACATCGGTGTCCAGAGGACGTGCCATCCATCTCCAAATGCCTCCTAAATATCTGCTAGGAAAAGCTGTTGAGTTTGGTCTCCTTGCAGCTCTATAGATGAAACGTGGACGTTCCCAGGGTGAAAAACTGTTTCCAGCAAATCTGGCCCATGCCCAAGTCCTCCCCTATTCCCCAGCCACCACCTCGTGGTCCCTGCAGAGGGCCAAACCCTGTGCAGAGCAGGCAGAGCAATGGGTACAAGACGAGAGGCTGCCTTGCTCCCAGAAAAAGCAAAAGTGAAATAAGAATAAAAATAAAATCCCAACTGAGCAAGCTGCTCTTCCCACACCACAGGCAGCTGCCTGCCTGGCTCGGCTGCCCGGTGTACCTGTCGTTCTGGTACACGTCCACGCTGCTGTTCAGCTCCTCCAGCTCCTCCTTCAGCAGCTGCAGGTTGGAGTTCACGTAGCTCAGCTCCAGGGCGACCGTCTCTTTCACCTTGTGGTTACTGGTGGCCCTGCAAGACAACACCGTGTGGATCAACCCCCCCCCATTTCATCAATGCCTTTATTTATCAACACTTTGGTTGCACTGATAACTAGAGATTAAGTTATCCAGCGGTACAATACCACGTGCATCCATCCAAACCTTCACGCAGAAACTGTGCCTCTTGCTCTGCACATGATCATAGAAGGGTTTGGGTCGGAAGGGACCTCTAGAGGTCATCTGGTCCAACCCCCCTGCCGTGGGCAGGGACATCTTCCACTAGATCAGGTTGCTCAGAGCCCCGTCCAACCTGACCTGGAATGTTTCCAGGGATGGGGCATCCACCACCTCTCTGGGCAACCTGGTCCAGTGTTTCACCACCCTCAGTGTAAAAAATTTCTTCCTTATATCTAGTCTGAATCTCCCCTCTTTCAGTTTAAAACCGTTACCCCTTGTCCTATCGCTACAGGCCCTGCTAAAAAGTCTGTCCCCATCTTTCTTAGAAGCCCCCTTTAAGTATTGAAAGGCTGCAAGAAGGTCTCCCCGAAGCCTTCTCTTCTCCAGGCTGAACAAGCCCAACTCTCTCAAGCCTTTCGGGACCGGGGAAGCCAGAACATCCGTACTACTGTGCTGTGGAGGTTGAGGCCAGGCAAAACTCATTACAGCGTTGCACCCTGCTCAGATGAACCTGCTATTCCTGCCCTAAAGCAACCTTCCCCTTGCCCATCCATGCTCCCACCTCCAGTGCAGCTTGAGATTTGGCTATGAGCACTCCAGGTGCTCACTCACACCAAAAAAAAAAGTGCTTTATGGTTGGGTTTGAGGAGGAAAAAAAAAAAACCAAACCAAACTTACTTTTGCATGCAAACAACCCTTCTGCAAGAGAAGAGGCTTGCTGTGCTCGCCCTTTAGGAAAGCCGGATCCTGCCCTCCCTTCCCCACTCACAGGAGATGTAAACACCAAAGATTGATTTCAGCTGCCTGCTCCCAGCAAGACAAGCTCCCAGGCTGATTACAACCTCCTTATCTGCTCCGAAGGAAAGCAGGGAGAGATAACCCAGAGCTGGCAGCGTGCAGTCCAGTCGTCGGCTGAAAGGGGCTCTGGCTGCTCGTGCTAAATCATGCCAGGCTCCAGGAAAAATAGCACGTGCACGAGCTCTGCTCAGCCAGGGCACCGCTTTCCCCCAGCTTTTGCAGAGCATGTTGCCTTCGACTTGTGGTTTTTTTGTGGATAGCATCCTTCAGGGGCCTTGCCCTGACCTGGCTCAGGGCAGGAGAAGAAGCTATGCTGTTTTTCCTTTAAGATGCTGGTCCTTTAGGGTCTCCTCCCCTGACACCCCTTTGCTGAGATTTCCCAAGGCCACTGCATTTTTTTTTTTAATTCTAAACAAACAAAGCAAAAACCACAGCAGGTCCAAAGATCTCCGCGGCCTCTTCCATTTAAACATCCTTCTTTAAACATCCTTCAGCACTTCTGCAGTTCCCCATACAGCATCAGCACAGTAATCACCCTCTTTCCATATAAACCAGTATTCAGTCACCGTTTTAGTCCTCCACACATCACACCACCTCCAGGACACAGGGTGCATCACTGCTGTCGCTACAATTTTCTTCCAATAGGAATTAAAGAGAGTTTCCCCTTCTTGCTCCCAGCTGGCAACAATATCTTTTTTTTTATTATTATTATTTTCTTGTATTACCAATAGCTGATTTGTGCTGACCTGCAACCCAACAACACCAGGGTAACATTTGCATATCCACATGATATATTTCTGACCAGTGCTTTCACCCCTGCTCTGCAGCAGAAAGGACGTTATCACCCTGCAGAGCCCAGTCGTGCTCTGCAGGATTTCGCAGGCACGTGCAAGTTTTTCCAAGAGTTGCCACCAGGTTAAGGTTTTAAAGCCCAACGTCACTTCGGGGCACTTCAGTTTGCACTCTGCAAGCGCCACATGCAGCAATTAAGAGCACAGTAACTCTCAGAGGTAATTTAGGGGAGCACTCGATCGTTTCCATGAGCAAACATGCACTGATGCACTTTGTGCTCCCTCTCCAGGGCAAGCACCGATCGCCATATGAGCACGCAGAGCCTACGTGTCTCCATCAACCTCCTCGGTGAAGTTATCCGCTGTTTGCTTAGCTAACACCAAAGAAAAAAAAAATCAGAAATCTTTTTTTTAATTTCTTTTTAAGAAACTGGTTTATTGGCGACACCTTTATCTCCCCGATTGCTTCGCTCAGCCCCAGTATTTGAACAAGAAAGGAAAAGGTTTCCGCTACCTCTGCCCATTTATTTATCCAGCAAACAAACCCTCTTAACACCGCTGAGCAAACACCACGTGCATTTTTTCCAGCACACCATTCATGGCAACCTCTCCAGGAAAGGGGACCGATATGCTGAACAGAACAGTTCAGATTATTTTTTTTTTTTTAAAGCATTGAGGGGTTTGGTTTGTTTTTTTTTCTTGGCAGAGGCAAAGAAACCAGCAAGTTCAGCTGAAAACTCTGCTCCAAGCTGGGCAACCCACAGCTTCTTCTATTTGCATTTAGCACTAGCCTAGAGAGATGCAAAGGAAGTTTCTCCGTGCAACTCAAGTCTAATTTTTAAGCAGTAACCTTTAGACTTACAATATAATCCCCCCCACACCTCAGCCTTTAATTTCAGGCACAAGCTTGATTTCCACACACCCCCCACCCCAGATTTCCCATGTTTCATAAGCTGGGAGCACCGTCGCACCCAGAAACCCACATTATTTCTCAGCTGCGAAGTGGACTTGGGGGAGGGAGGAAAAGTGGCTGCTACCAAAGGACATTCAACCTGCTGATCCAGCAAAAAAAAAAAAAAAGAGCCCCATCAGTGCATTTCCCTGGCTGAGTAATTAAGATGTGTTTTGCATCACATTTTTTGCTCACTCCCCTGCACGCGGCTCTGATTCCCGCTGTTTGCACCAAAACTGCGGCCAGGCACGTTTCTGCTGAGCCAGCACATTTTCCCCCTATTTCTTTTTTTTTTTTATAATAAAAGGGGAGTCGCGTGGAGTGGCACACGTTGGGATTTCATCGCCTTTTTTTAATTAGATGAGGCACGGCAGCCTGGTTGAAGCAGCGGGGTATGCGGGCTGTAACCTCACCTCCCCCGGGAAGCCCCGCTGTCCTCGGCCACCGGTAAAATACCATTTCTTCCTGTAGTTTGGTGGAGCAACTATTACTCCCTTCTTCCAAGTGCATACGCCACTGACGTTAAATCATTCAAGTTCAGAAGTGAAAAGTCAATCTTTTGTTTTATTGAGGGGGAAAAAAAACCAAACAAACTGGCAAAATACGCCAAAAAAAGTTATTTTAGGGCAGCCTTATTGATATTTTCTTATATTAACAGACCTGCCCACCCTGCACATGTGCTGCAATATCCTACAGAAACATGAGATACACACAAGAGCTACCAAAAAAGGTCATCCTCGGGTTAAAAAAAAAGATAAAATAGCTGCAAAAATAACGCGATTGCATCATGATCGCTCTACAGAGGAAGGCATTAACCCGCTGGCTTTACTCCTGCTGGACCAGCTGCAATCTGAAAGGTACCAACTTTTGCACCATCCCTTAAATGCATCCTCCCAACAGGGTGAAGAGCCACTGGGCTGCGCCCAGCTGTAGAGACATACCTGAATTTTTCAGATTCTGCTCTGGAGGAAGCACTGGGATGGGGATTTTTTGGAACCAAAGCTGGATTTGACCCACTGGGGTTATCGGATTTAACCCGCTGGGGTTATCAGGCAGGAGCTCTGCAGTCCGAGCTCAATCCCGGTTAAACATTTATTCCCCATTATTCCATCTGCTCACACCCTGCTTTGTACCAGGCTTCCAGGACGTTAAAATGATAATTTATTTATTTTTTTTTTTTAATTAAAATGCATAGCATCAGCATTCCATCGAATGGCGGGCAGGCATTTCTAGGATGGACGCTGCAAAGTCAAGGGAAGACCGAGCAAACCCCCACCATAGCCAGGGGAGTGCCAGCATCAGCTGCCTCCTAAACATCAAGGCCATATTTCTGCCCTCCCAGCCAAATCCCTGGGCCAGAGGGACGCTCCGGGGGTCAGGACTCACCTGAAGAGGTTTTCTGCTCCCGCTCGCATCCTCATCTCCTTGTTGATCTGCTGGTTAATCCGCGCCCGGCGATGCTGCAGTTTGCTGCGCTGGGTCTGGGCAAAGGGGTCGCAGCCCTGCTGAGAGAGAGGAGCAGGCTCTCACCAAAACCCCCACCATTTTGGGATTAAAAATGGCACTTTCAGAGCCCGGCATTGCACTTGAAATAAAAAGTTTTATTATCTAATACCACACATCGCTTACAGCAATTTATTTTCTAAGCTATTCAGAAAACGCTTCCCAAATACAACCACGAAGGGATACAGGAACTAAGCATCTCCCTTCCAGGGTCTCGCCATCCGGACACAAGACAAGACCCAGGGGGCTGCAGATGTGCTCAGTGTAACCCTCGAGCTTGGGAACAGATGTGACCCTACGTCTGTACGTGCTCCCCTCTCCTGCCGGCTATAGGGGATCGAGCGCAGGCAGCAAGTCAAGAGTTCACGGGGGTGGAGAAGTGAGTTGCACAAAGCAGTAAATTAATTCCATCCCTGCCTCCTTCTTTGGCTTCGGCTCGGACTTTCTGCAGACAGGGAAACACGGTTAATCTCCAACTTCAGGAAATAACAGACGGCAATATCCCTCTGTCTCACGGGGGCAAGAGGTTATTATGGGATGCCCCAGGCAGAGAGGTTGCCACGAGGAGGGTCTCCGAATCCAGGGCCACAAAAACTCTGCCCAAGCAGAGATGATTTCCATTGTGCAAAGAGAGGTTCAGATGGATTAAATGAGCCTCTAAAAAGACCCCTGGATAAAAAAAAAACACAATAAAAAACTGTTTGGGAGGGCACAAGGCTGGGCAGTTTAAGAGGATGGAGACCTCCGAGCCTGCTTTTCACACACCAGTGCAAAGCACGGGCAGATCCCTCCAAGAACATATTAAGATCCACCGTAGCACTAAAAGAAATTCCTCAAAGCCACTATTTCTCCCTCTTGCTTCCCTTAGAAAGCCTCCGTTTGCTATGCACGTCAGTCTTACCCTGCTCCCCACTGCCTTCCCTCCACCACTGCGGGTGGACCCCTTGCCTCCACGTCAAGAAGGGGTTTTGCTACCCAAGAGACTCTACAGAGCACCACCAGTGCCCGCTCTCGTCCTGTCCAAAACACCTTCTCAGCTAATTTCTTCCATGTAGAGGTCTCGGTGGGGCTTCCCCAGGTCTCATCTCATCCTCCAGGATGACTCACAACAGCCTCAAATCCAACAAGCCATGGCAACGCTTGGTTACCTCTCCAGAAAACACTGTAGGTCCCAGTGTTACTCTGGGAAAACTTACTTCTACCAAATTATTTGGTTTTTTTGGGGAAGTAGAAAAGGAAAAAAAAGAAATCCTTGCTCAAAAAAGTATGAGATCAGCTTTGATTAGTAAGTAGGGAATGGAAAAATTACGCATTTTCATGGACTTCAGCTTTCTGAAAATTAATTTCTCATATTTGAAGTCCACTAAGTGGTGCCCCCTTTGAAAAGGGTCTGGGATTAACATCGGCATTTTCATCTGAGTGAACGATTTGAGCTCCTAATTGGTACATTGGAGACTAAGGAATCAGAGTCACTCCATCTGGTCCATAAATCTGCAGGCTTAGTGCTTTACAGTAATCCATGAATTTGTTGAAATTACTGAAGGAACAAGCTGGAAGCATGAGACCCTGATTATTCTGGAAAAGCAATTAAGTGGGACCTTAAGGAAAACACCCCAACAGCTGCACAAATCTTGGGTCTGAGACACTCAGGAGCAAATACAGGAAAGGCTGATCCAGAAGTGCCACTTCTGGATTTACCCTGGGGGAACCCATCCATCCTGCACACGTTGTTGACTCCCCGGGGAAAAAAATCCAGAAATTGGAAGAAAAAGAAAAAGGATGAGGAATCCCACACCACGAAGCCCAAGAAGGGACCATGCCAGGTTTTCTCCAGCACGAAGGAGCTGGGTCATCGCTGAACATGGCCCTTGAAATAAAAAAAAAACCCAACCCAACCATGCTGGCACTACTCAAATCTGAGCACCCAGAGGCTCCCAAAGCAAAGGAGACAGCACCAACCTCTTGTCTAGAAAGTAGCGGCTCATGCAGATGTAGTCCAAGATATTGCACAAGTATTTCTTTTATTAAAGGCTGATTACAAACATTGTGCCTTCAATGACGTTTCTTCATACAGTGCAAGACATTAACCCAGACGCGGAAGTTAAAGCTTAAGGGGGGGGAGAAGGAGCCATAAAGAGAAGGTGGTGCTTATTAAAATTTCAACAGCCCCTCAGGTTTACAGATAAGAGCTGTGTGCGCTTGTCAACTCCAGAGACACACAAGACAAATGCATATGCAAATATATCCAAATACACGCAAGCGAGCAGGATCCAGGCCCCCTCTCTCTGCCTCCAGAGCCATAAAAATCCATCCAGAACTCAACAGCCCCGGTAGCAACTGTTGGAGGTGGAAAGCACCTCTCCTCTGCCTCCAGCTCTTCCTACAGGAGCTTTCATCACCTTTGAGACCTCTCCACTTCTTGCAAAGCTTCGCTTGAAAGCGGTCAGAGGATTTTAAGATTTTTTTCAGGGGGAAAAAAAGCAAAGACTACCTGAATACATGGGCAGGAGGCCAGACGAACTACAGGTGAGAGATGATGGAAGAGGCACGAGTGGAAGGACTATCCAAAACCACAGAGAAGGTCCATGAACGCCTCCTCGTCTGGAGGCGAGGCAAGAAGAAACTAAGTAAGAAAAGCAGCGAGATGCAGAGTGGCATAAGATGACACTCGGATGGCTCTACAAGACATTCAAAAACAGCGTTAAAACCTCTTCACTGCAAAAGCAATTAAGAGGTTTAGCTAATTGACTTGGCAGCTCCCTACTTCTCCCATGCCTGGCTTGAGACAACACCAAGGGGCAAAATTCGAGTGGCCACAGTGTCAAACCTGATGACCAAGACCCCTCTCAAGAATGCAAACAGAGCAGCGCCGACAATCATGAATCACTTTGGCCTTCCACAAGGGCACAAAGGAGCTGCCCTCCAGGAACGCTTGCAAGCCCTGATGCAGCTGGGGACCAAACAGTTCAACAACATCCAGGACATCACAGCATTTGGATTTGCTTAGACTTGGAAAGGGAGGTGCTTAGCTCTTCTCCCTGGGATCCAGTGATGGGACTCATGGGAATGGTTCAAAGCTGCACAGGGGACGTTTAGACTTGACATTAGGAAGCATTTCTTTACCAAGAGGATGGTCAAACACTGGAACAGGCTTCCTGGAGAGGTGGTCAACACCCCAAGCCTGTCAGTGTTTAAGAGACATTTGGACAATGCCCTTAACAACATGCTTTAACTTTTGCTCAGCCCTGAATCGGTCAGGCAGTTGGACTAGATGATCACTGCAGGTCCCTTCCAACTGAAATAGTCTATTCTATTTTATTCTCCCTCCGAGAGACACTAAGCCATTTGTAGAGCTGCGAGGTTTTTTCCCCCCCATCTGAACACTGGGTGTCTTTTCAATCTGTTTTAAAGAGATAGTTATCAATTCCCATCCAGGCTCCTAAGCCAACAGCAAAAAGGTACCGAGAAGTCAGGTATTGGAGCACCTGATGTAATACCAAAGCCTTGTGAGGATGTCGAGTCAGGATCTTGAGACTTGCTGCCCTTAGGGACTTCATGTGATCTCCCCGCACCTTGCTTTCCTCCTCACCCTTTATGAAGTTGGGTAACTGCAGTAACCCATGGGATTGCAGCACATCTCACCTCGAGAGGATCTGTCGTCGGTCCCAAAGCATCATCCCTGGCTGGCATGGACCAATATAAGCATTATGCCAAGGCCACCTTGGGGAACAACCAAGCCTAGTCTGCAGCTGCTCCTGGAGCATTGCAGAAATGACGTTATTTCACAAATATTGGAGCAAGAAGGAAGTTCAGCTCCAGAATAAGATGCTTAGCCCAAGTTAACTTACATATGAAAGGAAACACCATCACAAGCAAAAAAGGTCATATTTAAATCAAAAGGTAGATAGGGAAGATAGAGAGTGAAGAGGAGAGCACGCCTGTCCTCCAACAGCTTGTGTTCAAAGGAACCTGTGCCTGTACTCTCCAAGTTGCAGCCAAAAGCTAAAGACTACAGCACAGAGTTTCTAAAGTAAGCGGTGATGGATTTAAGCACGCCTTACATAAGGGGGGCATAGGGAAAAAAACCCACCAAAACCCAGTGTTAGGTTATAAAAGGGATTTTCCTTGCTTAATTCTCCTTTGTACAAGCTCTTGAGGTCAACCCTTTAAGGTCAGAAGAAAGATGGATTATTTCAACCAGCCTCTTGAGCTTTGGGGTGCACCTAGGGACGTCAATGGAAGAGTAAAGTTGGGTGCTTAAGAAGGGGCCAGGTTGAACGTGAGATTTCTTAGCCTTCCTAGTTTAAAACTTTTACAAAAGAGAAGTGAGCACATAACTCTTGCGGTAAGAGGCCATAAATTGTGTAGCAGCCAGGGAACAGCACAGCTTGCATGTACAGAGGACAGCATATGTTAAAAAAGCCATGAAAATGAATGAGGTGTGGGTCATTAAGTTACACGAGTTGTGTCCAGCTCTGAAGTTTATTGCCTCTGACAACGCAGGATTAGAGCCAGTATTATTCTAACAAGGCCATTTTATGCTCAGAAGACACCTGCCAAATAACATTGCGTTCAACCCTCGGCATGGAAAGATGACAGCGGTACAGAAAGAGCTCAGCCAATGCCTCCACCTAAGGGAGAAAAGGGAAGAGGCCAGAAGACCCCTTCCAGAGGAGGCCAAGACAAACACCCTTTGAGGGATGTCAAGGTTTCTGCCAACTCAAACCCTATCTTTAAAGGGAATATATACTGTGATGTAATGGTGTTAGTAACTCCTCTACACCTCTTCCACTTCAAGAGCACCCATCTGGGGTGTTAAATAGGGCAATTACGTGGTTAGGTTTCCTTCTATAAGCAAGTCCTTAGGGAATGTTTATTTAGAGACAATCACCAAGTGTACTTTGCACTTCACATCTCCAGTAAACACAAAGAGATGAAGCCTGGATATGTCTTGGGTGACAAGACACACCTAGAAGCATTACTTGTGACCTTGGTGCCAAAACAAGTCCACCGCCTCCCAGCTTTCCCAGCGCTAATGACAGAAAAAACTAATCACCTTTAGGAAGAGGTGGATGCCAGCAAGTCCAGAGGGCAAAGCCATGCACAAAGGGACTAATTTCTGCTCTTTCGTTTCTGCTAGAAGAACAGGAGCTCAGTCGCTGGAAGCAACTGAGCAAAAGCAAAACTTAATCAATATGAAGCGATCAAAGGACAACTGCGAGCTGTTACCGTGACACCTGTGAGAAGGGAAAAACACGATCCTAGGACATGCTATTAAAGTTATAAGCTAGAGAGAAACAGAGATGCAGATTCGGTTGTTTAAGGGGCTTCTGCATCCTTGTCTGGAGGAACAGGCACAGATCAAGAGCGTGCTGGTAAAAACCAGGCATGGATCTCTTCAGAGAAATGAAGAAGGGGTGTGTAGCTGGGAGTTAAGTTATAGCCCCAACAGGTATCACAGCTAAAGCTCCCAGCTACCTGCAGAGCTTGGCTGGATCACAGGAGGTGCTCCACAGCCTACCTGCTGAAACACGGACCAAGCCTTGCCATCTCCAAGACTGGCTTTAGCCACAAAACAGTCACCACCAGGATTATGGCCAATCAAAGCAGCAGAAGAGCGCCCACAGAATAGCAGGAGAAACTAAAGTAGTTTAATTTGCACGTAGACTGGAGACATCCGCAATATGGCAGTGGTGAGATGAGTCACCACCTGGTGCCGACCTAGGCTATAGAGCCAGCCCCACCAGCAAGCAGACAACCTTCATATCCCCAAGGACAGGGAAGTTCAAGGAGAAAGCTGCAAGGGGAGCAGGGCACCAGCCAGCCTCGTACCACTGCCGTGTGGGTATACAAACATATGGAGACCCTTGCTGCCAGATAATGTGATATATAAAGGATGAGCTGCTGCTTCAGGGAAGTCAGGCATTTCCCCCACCCAATTCTCTCTCCTTTTTCAATGAGGGAACCACCTGGTTTCGTGGAAATCAAATTATCTGCCCCCAAAATTTGTCCTTAAGGTCATGCACTACACATGGTCAGCAGCACATGTGCACCGCAGTCCTGGTACTCCACGTCAGACAACACAGGCCCAGATCCAGCCTCACAACGCAGAGCGATGTGGTTGATATCGGACCACCAGACACAGTCCCAGCTCAGGGACATAGCTGAGGACCAATGGCAGGATTAGGCCCATCTCAGCTTCCACTGCTCAGACCAACTTGGGAGACGGTGGATACCATGAATATCCTAAGCGTAGCCCAGCTGCATTTAGCAAAGGGACCAACGATGCTCATCTGCTACATCCCTTGAAGCCTCAACTGCCTTCAGCATTTCCATTATCCCAGACCACTTCATAGGTTCCTTAAAGCCTTAAGGATTATTTTATTTTAATTTTATAATTTATCCCTCCCAGGGAATAGACAGATTATGGCTTTTTTTTTTAAGGGAGGGAGTCAAAAGGCATCAAGAGCGTTACTATTGAACCCTTCCCCAGGGAAGGAAGACGACGTGGTTCAGCTCTTCTGTTGGACAACCCCCGTCGGGATTTCACTCATTTGACCTCTCCAGTGCTGCCTTGTTCCCTCCTCACACCAACCAGTTGCTGAGGTTGGTTGCTCAGGGCATAAATACACCCCTCAGACAAAATGGCAGGAGCTCTGCTGGAGCCTGGCTCCCCGTGACTCATCTCCACCTCATCTCCTCCTACCCCGGCAGCTCCCATAAAAGCCACCCCAGGTGCTCCTTCTACACACACAGAGAGAGAACTGGCAGTCAGAATAAAATAAATATAAAAAAAACCTTTGGAGCCAAAGGCAAAGCCAAGCAAGGCTACAAAACAAGCCTGAGATATCTCAGTTTGACACCTGATAACCACAAGGGCCATGCTCCAGATAGAGCCACAGTGATCTTTGGACATCATGAGTCACCCCGTCTGCAAACGGTCCTCTCATCCAGAGGGGGAATTCCTTTAGGTAGGACTGAGATTCACGGGCAATGCCAAAGCCGTGCCAGATTGGGTTTGTTGCTAACCCCAAAGGTCCCCAGTCTTCAGAGCCGTCTGCTTAGTGAGTCCTGGGTGGCGAGCTCCTACGGCATTCACCACCACCACCAAGTGAGCGACCAACCAACCTTTCCAGCACTACCAGTCTGCGCTCACGATGCAATTAAAGAAAACTGCACACGAAGAAGCACAAGGCGCTGAAGCACAAGGAAACCAGATGGCTTGTGCCGAGGAAGCCTTCAGCCCCAGCAGGGATGGTGAATGAGGAGCTGAAGATCAGTGCTTGGGAGGGTCAACCACCAACCACCAAGGGTAATTCAGGCAGAGGTGGGCAACTCCGTGAGAGCTGGTCAAGTCCAAGCTGCATTTGCTCTCCATTAATTCACCCAGCTTGCATCAAGGCACATTACAATATATCAACATTTGCTCTGTAGTTAAAACTAGAGCAAAATACCTGCGCAGAGACAAGGAACAGCCAAAAGTGACAACAATTTCTGCAGCTCTAGGAAGTGCTGACACACGAGCTACCGCTGTCATTAACAGAAGTACCCTTGATCCATGACCCCAACCCTGTGCATTGAGCACGTCGTCTCCAGCTGCAACCTCAACCCTACAAGTTTCACCCAGCAATTGCTTACAACGTCTCCCACTGAAAAAAATTAGGCAAGTACTTAGTTTCATCCACTCTCAGGAGCAAAAATATTTCCTAACACAGAGTTTTGTCCCCAAAAAGGGATGTTTCCAAGTACACAGACGATCCAGCAGCTGGAAAGCTTGCTGTAGAAATAGGGTAACTGGAGCATCAAACTCTCAGCACCTATTTTATTTCCAGAACCACGCTAGTCTAAAAACTATTTTGATAGAGTCAGAGCTGCCAACTGGGATTATTATTCCTCTTTGCAACCCGTGAGTTTGAGTCAGGCCAGCACAGGACAAGTAGCCAAGTGACCCTGGTTTAGCCACGTTAGCTTGTGGGATAGAGAGCAAAACAAAAGCCGGAGAACCACTCCACACACAAAAGCAGGCTTTAAAATTCTCTTTTTTAAAAGATTATCGATAATGTCCTTCTCCTCCCGGCCAAGGGCATTTCAGAAAGTAATATGGGCTGTTACTACAAGACAACCAGTAGGTCACAACAAATGTTTTTGCTCCTTGAACATCTATTTATATATAAAAGTCCCTAACACGAAACTAATCTCATGAAGCACTCCAGCTGAAAGCTGTTCTTCTGTGGGAGACTTTACCAGCTAAAACCTCTAAAACCTTTTATTGAGAATATAGTTACACCACACAGCCTTTTAACAAATGAGTGGAGGATTAAGGTTTTAAATTTCCCAAAGAAGTGCCCTCACTGTTGGCTAACGCACTCAGCAAGAGGAAGGAAAAATAAAATGGGAGGGGGGAAAAAAAAAAATAAATATGGGGGACTGGGGTTTTTAAACAGCAAAACCTGCATCCAGAGCTCGAATCTCAGGAGCGTGAAACTGCTCTGGGGAGCTGGGGGAGGCACAGGGGTGTCTGTGCATCATGAGAGCCAGGGCAGGGAGCCAGCAGGAAACAGATGTATTAAATCTTCGGCCCCAGTACATGAACCCTGGCAATAAATAAATAAATAAATAAAAATCACCATCGCAGCAGCATTCGGGATCCCCTGCAAGAGAGCGAACACGCAGCGGCCGCATCCGCAGCCCCTGATGCTGTCAGGGTGGAAAAAAAAACCAACTAGAAGAGGCTATAGTGATAGTTTATTAAAAATAAAAACCTGATATCATTAATGGGAAACCTAATCAGGTGTTTTGGTTTTTTTTTTAACTAAAAAAAGTAATCATGTTAAAACAGAGGCTGCATATCCCCTGCCAGTTTCCCCACCACCACTAAAGCTTTGCAACATTTTCCTATGTTATTCTCCTCTGTGCTACCGTCCGACAGATCCAAACAGGGTAAACTGACTGCTCATACAAGGTAAATGGTGTGTCTGTACACAGAATAAATTGGGGAAAAAAAAAAAAGGTCCTGCTAATCTTCCCTTACAAGCAGCACCTGCTATTTAGACAAGGCCCTGGGTAAACTCCAACCTGGTTTAAGGTTGCAACCTCTGTAGCTGCAGTTGAAGAGGCCAGGCTCAAGTGACTCAAGATCAGACTGATCCTTGTTCAGCCGAGGTTGCAATCTCAACCCTCGCTCAGGAAAAAAAAAAACACACCTCTAGATACTGACTGAGTTTTGCTTTTTAGGTTGTTGGGGTTTTTTTAGGTGTGTTTTGTTGTGTTTTTTGGTTTGGGTTTCGTTTTTTTTTTGCCGAAGGGCTGCAGAAACGCAGCCCTCTGCTGAAGAACAAGTTTTGAAAATTATATACTTGCAAGAAGAGATCAGATTACAGGGCAAACTCACTGCAGGTTTATAAAGCTGGCTCCCAGGGGACAGACCTAACGGGAGACGCGCTTAAACAGCCCCAAAAACTAATGTTTACCCATCTTTTCTCGCAACAAGCAGCACTCCTTAAAGCCTCCTCGGCCCCAGGAGCGTGCATTGATGACCAAGGGACGGCGGGGAAAGTCGAGGCGGTGGCAGCCCGAGGACAAACCCCGTTGGTTTCACCCCGCTGTTACTAATTAAACGAGTGACGCCAGCGGAGCTATCGGCCCCGTCTCGCACGCGTAGCCAGGCTGCCGTTGCACCTATTTTCCTTGTGGGCAGCTCTCGGGGGAAGAGGCATGTCAGCGAGAAACACCACCCTGCCCGGTACCTCCAATGGTGGTGGTGGTGGTGGGGGGGGGGGGGAAAAAGCGCAGGCTGGACCATCTTCCTACGGGCAGGAAGGAGAAAAAGCCAAAATATAGGAGAATTTGGTTAAAAGTAGTCACTGGGAAGCTTGCAGATGGAGCCAGCGGAGGAAGATGTGATAGAGGAGTGGAGTTTAAGAGATGACGAGCTATGAGATAGTTGTGTAGGTCTCCTTATGGATGAGCTACTGGACACATTTCTACCCCACATCACGCATCAAGCCCTTCCCCAGCCAGCCCCCTGCCATGCCCTGACGCCCCCAGCACGGTTTGATGGCCAGGATGGACCCGCACCCCCCACCCATGCCCTGCGGCACCCATGGAGACCACCATCCCCACGGACCAGATGGGGATACCCAGCCCCACAGAGCTTCAGTTGGGTGCTTTGCCATCCTGCTCCCACCCATGGCACCCCACCGCCGTGGCCTCACCTTCCGGGTGCTGCCGCTCTTCAGGGCTTGCAGGAGGACGAGGCCACTGCCCCCGTCCCCCTCCCCGCCGCCAGCCGGGCTCTCCTCCTCGGGGGGCATCATCTCCAGGGGCGCAGCATCCACAAGCTGAGGGGGGGCCCGTAGCTGGGGGCTCCTGCCTGACCCCACAGGGTGGCTCCGGTTCTCCTGGCCTAGCCCCACACCCTGCTAGCCCCCCAGGGGGTTCAGAGCCCAGCCCTGTCCTGGGTGGGAGCTTAAAC
>NW_008795557.1:588793-592303 GCF_000699145.1 Aptenodytes forsteri
TAAGGCAGCCCCCATCGTGCACACACACCCCCCCCCAGCCAGCTCCAGCTGCCTTCTGCCCCAGTGCCGTGCCCCAGGCGCTTCCCTCTGTGTGACCCCTTGGCCACATCATATCCCCTCCCCCCAAGAAAAAAACCCCAGCCACAAACCCAAACATCTGGATGGTGACGACTGCAGCTCGCACAGCTGCCGGAGCAATTCCGCAACGCCTGGAACCGCCGTGCGCCCTCCCTGCTGTAGCCGTTAGACTCTGCTCCTGTACAGCCCCGGACCAAATACAATATAATATAAAAATAATACAAAAGGAAATTAAAAAAAAAACCCAAACGCCACTTTCTGACTGTTTCCAGCCAGATACAGGCAAATCCTGCCCCACTTTCCCCCCCTCTGAGCTGTCTTGTTAAGCCATAGCAGGGTTTTACTTTCAAGGACGCTCGTAAAATAAGAGCCGGACCGGGCGACAGCCTTAAAGCCGGCAAAATTTTACGGGAAAAGTAACCGGGGGTTGGAAAAATCCAATTCCCAAGATGCACACGGGACCCTAACATGTGCAGTGCCCGGCATGGGGACGCTGAGCTGGGCTGTCACCGGCGTCGTGTCACCGCGAAAAGTTTCCTCGGTCTTTAGCGGGGCCTGGCTTCGTTTCTGTAATGAAGTTAATGAGACCGCGCTTGTGCGTGATGAATCCTTGTCATGTCAGTAGGGCACGGGGAGAACCGTGCAGATTCAGCTGGTTAACGAGGGGAAAAAAACATTAGCCTGGCATACATTGAAGCTTTTATATTGCATGAATTTGTTTTCTAATAGCCTGAATATATTAAAACGTTTCCACCTTTCCCAGCCAATTTTTCCTTGTCGGGGCTTCGAGGCTTGCACGCGATCCCAGGGAAGGGAGTATGTTAGGAAGGGCTTTTCTCTCCCTCCTGGATATCCCAGTCTGAAAGGAGCCGCTGGACTAGAAAAGCAAAATTACTATTTAATCCACGGCGTCACCAAACCGTGCAGCGACCCCATTTACAATCTGGTTTTCCCCAAGGATGAGCCAGACCCCCTTCGTGGTCCACGTTTCCCCACTGCAGAGCCCTGGATGGAGCCATGCTCCATCTCCCCCGTTGCGAAGAGCATCTGCAAAGGGAAAATTGATAAAAAATATATAAAACCCATCTTAATAATGAAGAGGTTTAACCCAGGTTGTGCTTGGGCAGCACGTATGGAGCTGGTTTAGGTCGGGACAGGTTTCTCCCAGCTCACCCACCCTGCAAACCCCATCGTTTCCCATCATGGACATCCCAACTGGTACGCATCTCCCCCATTGCGAAGAGCATCTGCAAAGGGAAAATCGATAAAAAATATATAAAACCCATCTTAATAATGAAGAGGTTTAACCCAGGTTGTGCTTGGGCAGCACGTATGGAGCTGGTTTAGGTCGGGACAGGTTTCTCCCAGCTCACCCACCCTGCAAACCCCATCGTTTCCCATCATGGACATCCCAACTGGTACGGAGAGCTTGAGAGAAACCTTCACCAAGCATCAGCGCTGATTGAATCTATACGGGACCCAGGGTGAAAGTGAAAGAAAATCAAATATACGCCGGTCCCCGGCTTGGCAGAAGGCGGCCGAGAGCAAACAAGCCCCGACAGGACATCGTCCTCTCCTGCTCCCTGCCCCGGGGCTGGATCCCATCCCTTGACAACTTTTACTCATCCAGCAAGAAAGGTGGCTTGGATGCCTTTTCCTCGGGTGGCGCAACGGGGATCAAAGAGGCTTTCCCGGAGCCAGCCCTACCTCCGGGGTTTTCCGCTCCCGGCCACCAACCGGGTGGCACCTTCCCAGGGGAACGCCTGGCCCCGCTACTCGCCCCGGCCGGCGATCTTGGCGTGGGGCGATGCCTTTTTTTGCCCCAAACCCCAGCGTTTTTGGGGAAAGCTCGTGTTTCTTCATGCTGTGTAAAGCCTCCGTGGCCCCTTTGCACCAGCCCCTTTCCCAGCTTGCGCTGCTTGCACCGGGTTGAGGATGGTCGAGACCGTTTTGAGGCTCAGCTGCGATGAGGTGCTTGATGGCAATGTGGGCAGGTGAAAGCAATAGACTCACCTCCATGAATAGGGCTGGAGAGGAGTGGGATGGGTGAGTGCTTCAGGATGAGGGTTATGGGCAGCAGGATACAGCACCCTGCAGGATCTGGCCTCTGCACCCAGAGTCCGGGCTCAAAGACGTCTCCGAATCCAACTGTGGGGCTCTGATGGGTAAGAGACAGCTGAGAAAGGCTGGATTTTGGGACTAATTTAATCATATAATTGAAGAGGGGATAGCTCCTAGAAGGTAGGTTTCCCGAAGCTGTTTTTAAAGCGATGTGTTTGGCCCAATCCTCCACCTGAGCGGTGCAAAGTATTTTCCCCCTTAGAAGGTCTCTTTGCTAGGGAGATGCTGGTTAGGGGTTCTCCACAAAGTCAGCTTTTGGGCTAAAACTTCATTTCCCAGGGTGCATCTTGGGCTGGGAGCCTCCAATCAGGGCTGAGGGAGTCTTCAAATAAGCTGTCTGTAGCGGGGCATTGCCCTTAGGGAGGCAGCTGGGCAAGGGGTGAGGTCTTCTCCAGTCTGGGTGGCTTTGAAGGGAACATGTCACTCGGTGCTGAGTGAGCGTGGTCCCACCGGCAGCTGCAAGTGCTCACGGCTCGGTAAAGGCTGGTAAAATATGGTTTTCAATGCGTTTTCTACTTCTTGAAAAGTTTGCAGGATGTCTCATGGCGCTTTGTAGCTTGTCTTCTCTCCTGGAAAAGTCCTCTTTCTTCCTCAATGGTGAAGGTCCTTCATGGATGGGGACCACCTTGGTTCGAAATAGATCTATATTTCTTGCATTCTCTGAGGCCTTGAGTTTCCAGGGGGAGCAGTGATTCGGGGGGCTCTGGCTGCTCCAGCCGTGAGAAGGAGAGGTGATAGCTGGGTGATGGCTGCCTGCTTTGGTGGGGGAAGTCAGTATCTCAATTTTGCTCTTGTTTCTTTGTTGTGTTTTATTATTTTCCATTATCATGTCTTCCTGGGTGTAATTAGGGCCTGGATAATACTTGCTGCATACCCTGGGCTGTTCTGAGGGTGCAAATCCACCCCAGCACACAATCCCCATCTACCTCCTGGAGCTGTGAATTCCTATACTTTTTTTTTTTTTTGGGGGGGGGAGGCTTTCCTTTTATTTTAGCAGCAATTTTATTTTTACCACCTCCAACATCAGCTCAGGGACTGAGCTCAAGGCTTTTCCATTCGATGATCTACTTGGGTCCTTGTTAAAGCTGAGCTTAAGCCTGCGGGTAGCTGCAAGTTTCGGAGTCGAGCTATGGAGCGAGCGTAGAATCATAGAATAGTTTGGGTTGGAAGGGGCCTCTAAAGGTCATCTAGTCCAACCCCCCTGCCGTGGGCAGGGACATCTTCAACTAGATCAGGTTGCTCAGAGCCCCGTCCAACCTGACCTTGAACTTTTCCAGGGATGGGGCATCCACCACCTCTCTGGGCAACCTG
>NW_008795557.1:593225-609517 GCF_000699145.1 Aptenodytes forsteri
CTAGTCTGAATCTCCCCTCTTTCAGTTTAAAACCGTCACCCCTTGTCCTATCGCTACAGGCCCTGCTGCTAAAAAGGTCCCCTTCTTTCTTAGAAGCCCCCTTTAAGAAAAGGGCATCTGTTGGGGTTTCTTCTGAGAGCAAAACTGGGGTGCTACCAGCCACGTACTGTCTCCGTCTTGTTGCAGTGAACATCCTCGGGGACGCTGCCTTAACCCTGTGTCACATCTTGAAGAGCTGGTGGGTGACAGTGCCATGAGGGTCTCAAGGGCCGGTGGGGCAAAGAGCAGCAGCAGGTGGGTACCATGGGGCACGACAGGGGATTTTTGGGGGCCTCTAGCATTATGTTACCACGCTTGCTGCAGCTGGCTGCGTCAGGCAGCTCAGCCCTAAAATGGTCAGCAGGGAAATCCCCCCCAAATTTCCTTTTGGGAGCTCTTTCAGTGCTGCTGGACGAAAGGGCAGCAGGGAAATCCCCCCAAATTTCCTTTTGGGAGCTCTTTTTCGGTGCTGCTGGACGTAAGGGTTAGGCAGTGCGGCATCATGCCGCGGCTTATTTTCACCACCAAGGGGTTTGCTGCAGGCGTTGCCTGCTTGGCCTTGGTGGGATGAATTTGCTCTTGTCCCCAGGAAGCGAAAGAGCGAGTCGGGGAAGGGGCAGGAGGTGCTGAAGGTGCCCAGGAGAAAGGTTGCGAAGAAGGAGCCAGAGGAAACACCGTGCGCGGAGCAGGTACCAGCCAGCCCTCTCCATGCGCGGGCGGTGGGGTGGCCCTTGTGACTGTCCCCCCAGTGTTTTGTGGGCATTGAACCCACTCCGTGAACTTCCTTCTCTCTCTTACACTGCTCTGTCCTTATGTGCAGCCCCCTGTGGTAAAAGGGAAGAAATTGCCTGAGGTCAAGGAGAAGCCGCTGCAGGAAAACATCATCAGCAGGTAACTCCTTGGCTGGATGGGGGGGCTGACGGTGGCAGCCAGGGGGGAGGTGGCATCGGTGGGGCTTTGCCCATCCCTCCCTGCCCCCCCAGGCTGGGGTTCCCCATCTGGGTTCACCCCAGAGTCACGCAGGGGAGCATCGTGTCCAACTCTGCTCTCCTTGGGCTGCTTTGATTATCAAAAAGGCTTTTTAATTGGGGAAAAACTTGTGTTCCTTCTCTGTCTCCTTTTTGGCCAAGAAGCTCTCTAAAGCAAGAGGCTGCAGAAGGGAAAGGTCTCGGCTCGAGCCTGCGGGATGGGATCCAAGCGGAGGAGGGAGCTGCATCTGGGTCGGTACGTGGTGGTCTCTGCACCGAAGGATTAAGGAGCACTCATGTGGTTTGCTCTCAAAGGAGCCGTGAGGATGCTGTCCTACAGCTTGTGGCTGTGTGCAAGCCCCTAAAAAAGGATCCTTTGAGCATCTTGAATTAAATTAAAGAGTAAATTGCCTGAAGCTCTGCCCCGCTAGCAGATGCATGTGGCATTGGGGTTGAATCAGTCACGTTTTGGTGTTGGACCAAGAGCGCAAGCTGACGCTAACGGGGAGCATCAGGACACAGGGACTCCATCGCTTCCCAAGCATGAGGTTGGGATTGGTTTGATCCTGACAGCATCCCTTTCTGAGGCATCTGAGCTTCACTGCTGTTCTTGGGATGACGCTGGAGAGCACAGATCCTGCCTGATTCCCTGTGTATTTTGCTTTGCCCACGTTAACGTATTGCACCCGTCCTCTTGGTGTGTAAAAACCGGCAGAGATGCTTTTTCCCTTCCGCATGGTGAGTCTCCATCCCTCTTGGCAAACGGTGCCCGAAACATCAGCAAACTCTCCTGGATGGATGCGACCAGAGCTGCAGCCTTGAAACTCCCCCAAGGGTGCCTGTGGTTGGTGTCTTGGTATTGCCGGCGTTCCCGGTGCAACTGCCAGGCATTTGCATGCAGGATTTTTTTGGAAGATCGTGGCTGTCTGCTCCTGAATTTACCAACCTGATTTTTGACAGCAGCTGAAGGATTGTGAATTCGAGAGCAGGCGTATTCCCAGGGAATGAAAGTGTATATTGACATAACCAACCTATAATTAACTCGGTTTTTTTTTCCCCCTTTAATGAGTTAACCTAGCAGCTTTTCAGCAGCAGCTTTCAAGAAAAACCCCTGTGTGGTTTTGGCCTCCCTTGAAAGCCTTCGAAAGAGAAACTTGGGGAAGTCGGAATTTATAACGAGAGCCTCGATGCTTGGCAAGCGTTGGGTGAAGCTGGGATGGGTTTCAGGGCGCTGCATGGTTAGACGTAGCCTTGCACGGCCAGGAGCTGAAGAGCCTGGCTTCAGCTTCGAAAACAAGCGTGCGAACAGCGTGATGATATTTCTGGTGGCCACCATAGGTCAGCTCTTGGGGCTCTGTTTGAATCCCCTCTGAGCTCGTTTTCTCTTAGGTCCTGTCCCCATTTTCCCTATGCTTTGCTTTTTCTCTCTCCTTGCCCTCTGTTCACCCTTGTTGTATCCCCACCCTGTGGCTTTGCCCCCCACCTCTCTTTCCCTCTTGCCATCTGCTGCAAGTGTCATTTAAGGTTCTAAGGACCAAGCTGGCGTGGATGCACGTAAGCTGTCACTTGACGCAGCTTTGTTTTGGAGCCCTCCCATCCCTTCTGCTGTTCTGGACTGCTGTCCCCGAGAGCAGCAACACATCTAAGGAGCAGGTGGTTGAGGAGGGGTGATAGTTTTCATGCATTTGCTCTATAAAATACCTTTTCAGTGTTGCTGGAAGTAAGACAGGGATTTTCTAACCCCATAAAACCTCAAAGCTCTCCTCATGCTTGGAAAAGCCTGCTGGTTTGGGCTCCTGCTTTCTAGCCAAGGTGGCCGAGGAAGGGGAAGGTGATGTCAATGGGACATGGGTACTGTGGCCTGGCTGGCTGCCCCGTTGCAAGGGCTGGGTGATGGCTTGGGGGTGATGCTGCTGTTGGGGTACCCATGCCAGCTAACGTCTCCCGGATCAACACTGTTAATTTCTTACAGGAGGAGACTGAATCAACCCTCCACCAAGGGCCATCAGTGGGGCTGAAAGACTCTTCAAGGTAAGCTGGGCCACGTTCTGAATGCTTTTTTCCCAGAGAACTGAAAATTTGTCCTCTCTCTTCTTGCCATGGGGTTGCACAGGCCTGGTTTTCCCTCCTGTATCACCAAGACCACCCTGCTGCTGCTGCCTTCACTGAGCAGCTTGGCCACGTCCTGGTGTCTTCAGTGACATGCTTTTTGCCCAGAGAACTGAAAATTTGTCCTTTCTCTTCTTGCCATGGGGTTGCACAAGCCTGGTTTTCCCTCCTGTATCACCGAGACCACCCTGCTGCTGCCTTCACTGAGCAGCTTGGCCACGTCCTGGTGTCTTCAGTGACTTTAAAGCTTGCCAAAAACATCACAAGTGGAATTTGAGGCCCCATCCTGGGATTTGAGGGTGGAGAGGGAGGCTCCTGGTCCCATCCAACCACCCCAAGGATGCTCGAGTCAGCAGGGCGCGATCGCTCAGATGCACATTCCTACATAAATACGGAGGTAGGCGGTGGGGAAATGCTGGTGGGGACAACCAGCCTCGCAAAGCCTGGGAAAAGGGTGTTTCTTTTCCTCACTCCATGCTAGATCTGGGCAGAGATAGGAAGCTGAATTCATAAAGCTGTCCCTTAACAGGCTAATCCTCGCTGAGTCTTAGAGGCAGGGGCTTTCATGTCCGGTGAGAGGCCTCTAATAAGACCTTCTGGGGAAGGAGCCGATCCCAAAAGGCGGCAGGACTTTGTCTTCTGAGTCATGAATCTGCTGGTGCTCGGCTTCTAATGAGATTGGAGGGGCTGAGCGTGTTTTGCCGGGCTGTTTGCCCTAATGAGTTTAGTGGAGATTGCGCAATGCGTGCTCCGGCTGTGCGGAAAAAGCATCCGGCCCCTGGTTTTTTTTTTGGGAACTTGCTGCCTCCATCCCAAGCAGGCTTGAAGGCTTTCCTGAGCCTTGCGTTGCTCTGATGTCCCGCAGCCTGGTAATTTAGCATCAGCCTAAATGATCTTTTAGAAAAGGGTCAAAAATCTCCCTTTCTGTTGCAGAAATGTTGTCTGCAGGATGTTTTGGCTAAAAGCAGAAGTTGTGGCTCTGCTACCTGGACGTCACCATTGTCCTTGGGAGAAGAAACCTGGCTTCCCAGCTCCTTCCTGGGTGGCATCAGGGCAGCTGGCCGTGCTTTCAAACTGGCCCAGCTGAGGGGTGCCAAGAGGGGGGAAAGGAAGGCTATGGGTCTGACCCATGGGCTGGTGCAAGGGCCTTGAGCTCAGCTCCAAACTTGCCTGGCATGGGCTGGAGGAATGTGGCCCTGGTTGCTTTTCACCTGCTGCCCTGACCTGCTGGCCTGGATCAGTTTGGTTTTTTTTTTTGTTTGGGTTCTTTTTTTGTGGTGGTGCTGATCACAAGGTGGGGACGTGATGCTCTGCAGCCTGGTGGGCATCTCGCTCACTTGGGAGGTGACAATGACCAAGCAGGGACAGCCCCAAGTTTCCCTGTGGGCAAGGGGACACCATCACTTCAACCCTGTGAAGATGTAGGCTCAACCTACAAGATGTAGGCTTGGTTTAGGCTGTGCATGTTCATCTCTTGCTTTGCTTTTCTGGAACATGAGCAACTCGAAGATGAGGTTCCCAACTCCCTGTCTGGCTTGGAGAAGCCTTGGGAGAAAGTATTTACAGGAGCAGGTTGGTGCTTTATAAATTTGCATGTCCCACAGAGCTCCCTGACCTCTTTGCTGACCAAGGAAACATTCCTGTGTTCCCCACCCATATTCCTGATGGCAGACGTCATGGATCTGGACATTCCTGGTCCTGCAGCTTGTTGTGATGATGAGGCTGTGTCCTTCCTGTCATGCCAATGTTCGGGCTGCCTCCGCGGGAGAGGAGAGTGGGGGAACCTGTCCTTACAGTCCCAGGAGCTGTGTCCCATCACAAGGTCTCCTCCTCCAGTGTGTCCACGATGCTCAGCCTGATGCCATCTCTGTCCCACTTTCTGTTGGTGCTACCAAACCTTGCAAACCTGTCCCCTTCTCTGGGCAGAGGTGTCCCTGGGGACATTTCCTTGAGGCCTCCTCCATTTGGTCTGGAGACCTTGTGGTCCTGCTCATTTGAGCTTCCTCATCTCATAAACTGCAACCCGGGGCCAGTTCCTACGGGGGCCGGTCACTGCTGCTTTGGGATATCTCCATCCATCGCAGCACCTGGAGCGCTGCCATGCTTGAAGGGAAACATGGGATCGTTTGGGAATGATCCCCTAATTTTGCATGTAAGAGGTGGAGGCTGCTGCTCACCGATGCAGTAAGTGGCTGTGCTTTTGTTGTAGGTCACAGTGCAAACCCTGGAGAGCAGGACCTGCAGCGGGACGGCGTCTCTCAGCGACCAAGGCTGGAGTTGGGGTAGGAAACCCAGGGGGGGACTGTCACCCCCCTGGACCCAATCCTGCATGGGGCACATCCCTTAGCACCTTCTCCATGGGCCTGGGCTTTGGGATAATCGCTCTCTTTTCCCAGCTTCAACCTTTCTTCCCTTCTGGCTGCTTCCCACAGGTCCCAAAGCCAAACGATGGCGTTGCTGGCGGGGCTGCACCTCTTTCTGGAGAGCCTGGGGCTTTGGAGATGGATGTGGCGATCACCACTATGAGGGAGGGTGAGGAGAAGGAGCTGGACCTCCCTGTTCCACAGCAGCGAGGGGGTGCCCAAGACCCGAAAAGGAAAAAAGAAAGAGAGAAGAAGCAAGAGCAAAGGAAGCAGCAGGAAAAGGGATTGCTGAGAAAAGGAGGGAGCAAGAAGGATGAATTTGAGGAAAGTCGTGGGGATGTGATGGAGGGCATCGAGGAAGAGGAGGGTGCTGATGGGTGCAGGAATCGGGCAGCGGGATGGGGCAGAGCCAAGCGAGGGAGCAGCAGCACCCGGGGACAGGGTGATGGGAGGCAAAAGCAGAAGGGGAAAGCAGAGAAGCGCAAGAAGGTGAAAACGGAGGGGGAGGAGAAGATGGGGAAGAAGAAAATGAAGAAGGAAAAAATCTTGGAAGAGGAGCAAGAGCTGGAGAAGACAGATGAGGAGGAAGGAGAGAAAGGAGTGGGAGATGAGCTGGAGGAGAGAGATGGGGTGGGAGAGGAAAGAGAAGATGGAAAAGGAGTAAAGGAGGAAGAAGATGAGATGGATGAAAGATGGGGAGAGACCCACAGTGCAGAGATTGGGCAGGAGGTGAAGGAGGAGGAGGAGGAGGAGGGGAAGGGAGATGCGCCAGGGAAAAAGAAAAAGCGGAAAGTCAAGGAGAAAAAGCCAAAGGAGGAAACAAAAGAAAAGGGGAAGAAGATCATCAAAGAGAAGAGTGAAGAGGAGGAGACCCCAGGGAAAACCCGGAAAAGGAAATCTAAGGAAGAAGGAGAACAAAAGAACAACAAAAAGGCTAAAAAGGAGGAGAAAGAGGAAGAAAAGAAAGAAAAGGCAGAAAACAAGTGGAAATGGTAAGTGTCCTGTGTGCCTTTGGGCTTGTGGGCAGGTTTAACACTAATGCAACTGGGGTTTTATTTCTTCGGGTAAAACTGTGAAAATTCTTTTTTTTATTACTATTTTTAACTGCTCTGCTGTATTTTCTTAACCGTTGAACTCGGCACTCTTGGCAGGAGGAAGGGGATGAGGGCTAACGGGAGGTGCTGAATACACAATAGTATTTGTATATATTTTATTTTTTTTATTCTTGTAACAGTATATACAATATGTATTCCTCCTGAAATGGCTTTGCTGGTGCCCAGCCAGGGAAGGGAGATGCTCGTGGCTGGTGGAAGGAGATGATCCCCACAACCCCCTGTAATACAACAGCTTCCAAGACAGCGGGATCCGTATCAGGGAGTTGTAGACAATATAAAGGGGCTGCAATTTTTTTTTTGGCCTCCTTTGCAGCAGTTTTTGGATGATCCAGGCAAGCTTTTCGGTAGGAGAGCGTTGGGAAAGGGTGTTTGAGCGAAGCTGATGGATGCTGTATTTTTTTCGAGGTGGCAGGGAGCAGTGGCTTTCGCCACTTGGTGTCACTCTCTCTCGGAGCACCCCAATATCCAGGGTAGAGAAGGAGCATTTAGGGGGCTGGATGCTTTGGAGCCTGTTGCAAACCCGGGCTGCGAGGAGCTGCTAGGGTGTTATCCCAGACAGGGATGCCCGTGGGTGCCTGGACCTTTGGGACAGCTCTTGTGGGGCGCAGGGTGGCATGAAAAGTGGGACTATACAGCTTTTTTTGCTAAGTAATGCCTTGTTTGGGGGGGCTGGAGCCTGGCACGGAGGCAAGAGGCCAGTACGTAGCATCAGCTCGGTTCGCAGCAGTTTTGCCCCGAAACACGTGCAGGACTACATTTCCCATAAGGCTGCACTGCCTTGGCACGTGGGGAGTGCCACAACCTGGACTGCTTGGACACGGTGGTGGCTCCTCATGGCGATGCCTCGGGCACTGCCATGCCCCGGTGGGTAGCAGGGTGCTGGGGCAAGATGCTCGGGGTGACCCGGGCATCCACCGGCCTCTCTGTCTCTGTGGGTGGTTGGTGGCATGCACCGCCGTCTTGCCTCCTCGTTGCTTGGCCGCAGGGTTCGTCACCCCCGGCTCATCCCCATTTGCCTCCGGTCAGGTTCGGGGGGTTGCAGCAGGTGAGTGCGGGCCATGCTCTGCCGGGATGGAGGATCGCGTGGGTTTGGGAGGAGAGACAGAGCCCTTGCAGCATCCTACAAATCACCCTTGCAGCTGGCAGTCGCCGAGAAGCTTTCAGCCAAGTTTTTTGTAGCTGCTTGATTTTTTTTTTTCTTTAATATCTCTTTTTTTCCTATGTTTTCCTGGCACAATGCACCTTCTCCAGTCACCGAGAAGCTTTCAGCCAAGTTTTATGTAGCTGCTTGATTTTTTTCTTTAATATCTTTTTTTTTTTTTCCCTATGTTTTCCTGGCACAATGCACCTTCTGATGCAATTGATTTATTCCACCCCGCTTCCCGTGGGGAGGAGAAAGGTCGGAAATACTTCCGGGGCGCCGCTGAGCAAGAAACACAGGGGTTTTTCTTCCCCAGGGTGAAATCTTGCTGTGTTTTCCCGGCAACCCTCATTTTCCCGGTGATGCTGGGGTTAAGGGGCCAGTGCCAGCCTGGCTGGCGCTGAGCCGCAGGGTGCAGATCCCGTGCCTGTCCCACGTACTGCAATCAGCAAACGCTTCTCCGGCGGGCTTCTTGTGCCCCTGACCTGGGTTATCTTTTATCAATGTTATTCCTCTGCTCTTCAGGGTGGGTGTTTTCATTATTTTTTCTTTTACTTTTTTTTATTTTAAAGTTTTTACAATCATCATTTCTCAGCTAAGACTTGTGGTGACTTTAAAATCCTAATTGCTCTGCAGGGAGGAGAGGTGCTTTAAGATTTTATTTGCATTAAGATCATAGGTATAAGTAGTATGGGGTGGTGGTCTCCTAGCCACAAACGTGGTGTGGTGTGAGCTTCTCCTCTGGAATATGCCCATGAGCTTTTTTGTGTGCTGCTTTTTTAAAAAAAAGAATGCAGTGAGGTCTGGGGAGGAAGGGGGGGGAGTGTTTTAGCCCTTGCAGCTCTTTGGTGTGAAGCAGTGGGGTCTCTGTGCCTGTCCCTGTGGATTTGGCTGACCCATCCATCCTTTTGCTCTCCCCCTGCGTTCCTCTACGTCACTGCACCGAGCATGTCCCCTTCCTCAAGACCCCTTTCCCTGGGTTGCCTTGCAGTCTTCCTTGTTTGAAAGAGTGGGGAAACTGAGGCAGTAGCAGAGACAACAGGATTTCACCTGGGTTTTGCGGCAACCCTCGCTGCTCACAGAGCATCTTCCTGGTGTGACCTTGGGAGAAGGTCCCAGACCCCAGGGTGGGGATGGTCTCACGAGTCCCTGTGCGTCTGTCCCAGGTGGGAAGAGGAGAAGAAAGAAGACGGGGTAAAGTGGATGCAACTGGAGCACCGAGGACCCTACTTCGCCCCCCTCTACGAGCCGCTGCCTGATGATGTGCAGTTTTACTACGACGGTACGTCTGCTTTGTGATGGGACCTGGGGCATGTGGAGTTGTCCTCTGCCTGTCCAAAGAGCCCGTATCTTCTCTTGTATGAAGGGGGAGGTATTGCAGGCCACAGATTATTAAAGGGCCTAAATATCCCATTGGATAAAGCCTGAACCGTGGGATAATTTAGATTCGATGTAAGGAAAAATTTCTTTACTGAAAGAGTGGTGAAACATTGGACTAGGCTGCCCAGGGAAGTGGTGGAGTCCCCATCCCTGGAGGTATTTAAAAGACGAGTAGATGAGGCACTCAGGGACATGGTTTAGTGGACATGGTGGTGTTGGGTCGACGGTTGGACTCGATGATCTTAGAGGTCTTTTCCAACCTCAATGATTCTATGATTCTATAAAGCTGGGAGGGTTTTGCACGTGGAAGGAGTTATTTGGAGTACTGGGGAGCTAATGAGCCCCTGACAGTTGCAGGGTGCTTCACGCATCCCCTCCGTGCGGAGCACCCTGGGCAGGGTGAGGGCTCCCATGCGGTTGCCTGCAGCTGGTTTTAGGATGCTGTAATGCAACCGTGTGTGGGTCTGGGACTTGCACCTCTGCTCACAGCCTCTCTTGGCCGCGGGGCATGCAGTGGTGGGGCTGGACCCGAAGTTTCTCGAGGAGAAGCAAGGCATCTTGATGCTGTTGCCTGAAGTCCTTGTGTACCTCTTGCAAAGATGGACTGGTGAGGGAGGGGAAAGAAACACTTTTTTTTTTTTCCTCATTAAGATGCTTTGGGGTTTGAGCTTTAAGTCAGCTCAGGCACAGTTTCACTGCAAGCTGGGACAATGTAGCTTTACTTTTGAGAGAGGCAGTTTGCCTGTCCCATGGTCTTGGTGACTGACGTGTTGCTTGTCCCCTAAGCCATTGCAGGGTTTGGCTGGATTGCTCCAAGCTCTTGGTCACAGCTCCCCGTGTTGTCCCCAGGGCCGCCATGCATCACCTTACAGCAACTTGGTGCATCAGTGAAGGGGCTGAGAGGTCAACAGGGCACATCAGGTCTCTGCTGTGTCCTTCTTGGTTTCCCACTGTGCCTGCTGGGCTCTCTTCTCCTCCCTCCTCTCAGCTCCATCCCTGAACTGTTTTTGGACGGATCAAGGGAAGGGAGGCAAGAAGGACTGTAGGGCTTGACCAAGGGATGCTGGAGATGGAAGGGGACTGCAGTCCCATGGTGGGACCACCACCCATCTTGGTGGTCCTCAGCCCCCTCGCTGGGGCTTCCTATACCTTGTGGGTTTTTTACAGTAGGAAAAAAAAGCCAATCTGGGGAAATGAGGTGTCTGGCAACGCTGTCACCAGAGGGCACTGCTGGGACATAGATGGGGATGTTGGAGACGTTTTTGGCTCTATGAGGAGGAGCACTGGCAGCTGTATGTAGTCCTGCATAGGGTTTGGACCTTCTCTGTGGCCTCTGAGCTATTGGAGACTCATCTGTGTGTTGTGTGCATCTAGGCTGGTGGCTTTGGCCTGGCATCTTGGGTGATGTTGGCTCGTTTTCTGAAAGGCGTTGCCATTCCTGGATGAAAAAGTGTTTGTGGACAGGCAACAACCCCAAGTAGGAAGGGACCATGGCTGAGCTGGTGTATGTAGGTTGTCACGGGGCTGCTATAAGGCTGTGACCCACCATGCCCGGCAGTTCAGGTGAAGGTCAGGAACCCCAAAAAGCTGGAGTGTCTGGGGCAGGTAGGATTGAGCCGTTCCCTGGAGCTCTGCAGGGTGCTTTTCCTGCAGCTTGCCTAGAAAAGCTATTTCAAAGTATTGGTTTCCTAGGAAGAGCCAAGGTGTTCCTTGGATTCACTAGACTTCGTTGCTCTAGCCAAAGAGCTCAGGAGAGGACGGTGGCTTTGCCACCTCCAAGAAATGATCCAGGATTCACTGGACAGCCGTGAGAGGCTCTTGCATATGTATCTGTTGCACAAATCTCAGCTTTGAGCTTCCCATGGTTGCTCCATCCACATGGGGAAAGTATTTGAGATGAAACCTCTCCAAGTGGGATCCTGGCTATTCAGCATGGTCCTGGAAGTGATCATGGTCAGAAAACAAACCTTTCTGTGTTGTCCTGTGGAGCCAGAAGTTTAGGACTTGTCATGGCATGGTGGCTGCTGAAAGCCTGGTGGCTCAGTGACCTGAACATAAATCAGGATTTCTACTCTCCTGGAAAAGAAAATGAAGCGTGTGACTGCAGATGGGCTGCAGCAGCAGCCTGCTGTGCCAAGTGCTCTGGCTATTGATCTGCAGACGAGGCTGTGCTTGGTGCAGGGGGGGTGCTGAAGTCTTGCCAGTGTCTGTTCTCACCCCTTGTCCCTGTTTTGGCACTGCGTTGAGCATGGGGGACTCGCCAAACAACTGCCTGGGGCTGCAGGGTTGGGCTGTCCCCATAACTGATGCTAAAGGTCCTCTCCGTTCCTAGGCAAACCCCTGAAGCTGAGCCTGGCCACGGAGGAAATTGCCACCTTCTATGCCAAAATGCTCGATCATGAATACACGACCAAGGAGATCTTCCAGAACAACTTCTTCAATGACTGGAGGAAGGTACCTTCCCTGTGGGGGCTTCCTTGCTGTCCGTCCTCCGCGTTAAACACTCAGCATTAAACCTGTCATCCCTAGGCCGAGGTGTGGGATGGAGGGGATGAGGGTTTTTGTGGCTTAGTTCTTTATTTATAATCATATAATTATGAGATTCTAAACTATATGACTTATTTCCTCGCTTCTTGTGGATTTGGGCTGGGGCTTGCTGTCTGCAGCATCCTTGAGGGCTTCGCGTTGGCACTTGTGCTCCCTCTGAGTTTTAGTGATGCTACCTAAGAAAGCAGGTGCTGGGTCTCGCAAACAGCTTCACAAATGGTTTGGGGCACGTGTCCATCTGAAGGATTAACCTCATGGTCCCACAGCAACACGTCTCGGTCCCCAAACGAAAGCAAGACCCCTACTAGGGCAAGTTTACGTGCCCCCAGATACCTTCAGTGTTGCTTCCACAGTCCCTGCAAGCTGCTTGCAGCCATGCTTGGGGACCGCTTGTTTCCATTGCAGAGGTTAGAGGTTGCTCCACCCCAGAGCTGGCTGTGTTCTGCTTCTCTGTGGGTGCAGGCTCAGGTGTCCAGAGGCAGCCTGGCCTCCTACCGTGGCAGCTTTGTCTGCCCTTGGGTGGATGTGGCTAGGGTGGCTGCTTCCTTCTGATTTTTCTGAAGAACTGGCATGTGGGTCTCTCTTTCCTTTTCTGTGAAGGAAAGGCATAGGCAGCAGTTCTGTGCGGAGTTGGTTTTGCCTCCTGGCTTTACCCAGCCCCTCTCATCTCTTGCTCAGGAGATGACCTCAAAGGAGCAGAAGATAATCAAGGACTTGGACAAGTGCGACTTCAGGGAGATCCACAAGTACTTCATGGACAAAAGTGAGGCACGGAAAGCACTGTCCAAAGAGGAGAAGCAGGTGAGGACTGTTTCTGATGACATCTGGGGCTGGCTGATATGTTTTGGGACCAGCCTGGGGTATTTCGGCTCCTGCTTATCTCCTTTCCTGGTGTTATGCCCTGACCTGGGACCTCTTTGGCCTTTGGACCAGCTCTGTCTCGATGACCATCACACTCTTCATTAAGTTTATCTGCAGATGCTGCATGTTTCATGGCTTTGCAGGTTACCAGTCATCCTCAGACCGTGGTTTGTGGTCCTGCCCTGTCCAGAGGATGGTGGACCTTGCTAAGGGGCTGGTGGCACACAGGCTTGTTTCATCAGCATATCATGCTGGGACAGCCTCACTGTGAGGGTTTGCAAAGTGGGTGGAGATGAGCCATTTGTTGGGAGTGGACTTGGATCCGTGATCACCTCTTCCTCCAACCCTTTGAGCTCTGCCTTCCCAGCCTTGCTTTCTCCAGGGAAAGCAGGGTAGCAATAGGCAGGCATGAGTTACGGGGTTTTGGTTTCGTCCTGTGGGGTGATGGTGGTACGGTGCTCGTTTCAGAAACTGAAGGAGGAGGCAGATAAGATCCAGGAGGAGTATGGGTACTGCATCCTGGATGGGCACCGGGAGAAGATAGGCAACTTCAAAACTGAACCACCGGGGCTGTTCCGTGGACGTGGTGACCACCCCAAAATGGGCATGCTGAAGAAGAGGATCATGCCAGAAGATGTTGTCATCAACTGCAGCAAGTGAGTCGCCATGGGAAGAGCTGAGCTCCCAAAAGCTGAGCTGCTTTTGGGACTGGGGTAAACAGCACATCTCCTCTGCCCCAAGTTGCTGTGGGGTCTTGTTATCTCCTGCGATCACTGCTTTGCACACCCTCAGGCTTGAACTCACTGGAGCCCTTCTATCACCTCCTGGTCACTTCCAGATATCTGCTTTGCAGTTAGGTCTGACTTTCAGTTTCTCTGTGGATGTACAGTGGCCAGGGAAGCTGTTCAGCACCTACCATCTCTCACTGGTGCCTACACTGTTCACCCGACATCAACTGCAAACACTGCAGTGCTCCTATGGCCTCTCAGAAGAAGGGACAACTCTGTACTCCTTCTCCTGTGCTCCTCTTCCAAACAAGCCGTTCCTCCTCGTTTCATGGGTCCCCCATGCTGGCTGGAAGCATCAGGATCCTCACTGGAGGGAGGAAAAGCAGTGATTGGGTTAAGAGTGTTTGCCCTCTAAGTTACGTGAGTTGGATTGGTCTTAAACCACCCATGTGAAGACCTTGTGGCCTTGATTCAAAACATTCCCCACCAGCCCAGCAAATTCTCCCGTTGTCCCCAGCATCCAAAGGATAAAGACCTCATGTTGTGGAGCAATTTTGGGCGGGCTGTCTGTTTTCTGTAAGTAACGCTGTGATGTGTTCACCATCCTTGGCTCACTGTGAAGAAGCAGTTGAGCTGACGACCTGTTCCCGTTTCTTCTCCTTCATGGTCCGAGGGTTGTAACCCTGCTCTGCCCGCAGGGACTCCAAGATCCCCGAGCCACCAGAAGGGCACAAGTGGAAGGAGGTGCGCTTTGACAACACGGTTACCTGGCTGGCCTCGTGGACGGAAAACATCCAGAACACTTTGAAGTACATCATGCTGAACCCCAGCTCCAAGCTGAAGGTTTGAGTGATGCTGCTGTTCAGGCAGAGCTGTTGCCTGTCGGGCCGCTGGCTTTTTGCCAAGTGGAAGGATCAGGGGAAAGCAGAGATGTGGCACGTCAACAAAAATGTACTTCCCTCCGCACCCCCCAAAAAAAAAAAAGAGGGGGGTAAATGAAATTAATTGGTATGCCGTTGGGTGGTGAGGGGAAAAGGACAGAGATGATTGTTAAGCATCGAGCCTATTCCAGGGGACAGATTGCTACTGGCAGAGCCAGTAGCTGCTCATGTGTGTCCAGGGAAGGCTACTGAAAGCCCGGCAGGGGCAGAGACAGTCCGCAGGGACCAGAGTCTGTGGGGTTGAATTCATTTATGCCAGTAAATGGAGGGCAGGGGGAGGTGGGATCACCATCTGTAGTGCCACGGGAGGGAGGGATCGAACACTGTGGGGAGGGAAAGGTGATTTTAAAGCTATTTTCAGTCCTCAAAGCAAATAAGGAAACTGCATGCAAGTTGGGCGCACCTGAGCAAGCGCATCGTGTCAGTCCACGGTGGTGGTGTCCAAGCAGCAGTGGCCATGGCCGTGCAGTGCTCGACCGCTTGACTCCTCACTTGCTGTGTGCTGGCTGCTAGCTGGTGGAGGACACCTCCAGACTATGGAGCAGCTCGGACTTGGCCAGGATCCCAGGTCCAGCACAGCCAGCAGAGGGCACAGAAACCCTAGATGAGCTGTTCCTGCTATGACTTTTCTACTTCATGGATTTTTCTCAAGAAAACAATGGGGTTTGAGCAGTATTTTAGATACTGGAGGTGTTCCCAGAACAGGGTCTGACTGGTGGGGATGGAAGGAAGATGGGGCACTGGCTCTTGGCCTCTCTTTCCAGGGGGAGAAAGACTGGCAGAAGTATGAGGTAGCCCGGCGCTTAAAGGATGTTGTCCACAAAATCCGTGCTCAGTACCAAGCCGATTGGAAGTCCAAGGAGATGAAGAAGAGGCAAAGAGCAGTGGCCCTCTACTTCATTGATAAGGTATCTGTGGCCTCACCCTGGCCCCCAGGTTCCCCATCTCTGTTGAGGCTGGGATTTAGCTTACCTGATCCACCCCACCCTGTAGGTTTTTTTTTTGGTGTCCGCTGGTTGTACAAGCCAGGGTTGCTCCTCGTGAGGCATCTGGCAATGATCATGGAGGATGGTGACTCCTACTATCTGCTGATGCTTGTGCGAAGACAGTTGTGTGGCAGTGCAGGAGCTGTACTGTCCTTCCTGGACTTTACCAGCATGTGTGCGTCTGTGTGACAGCAAAGGCCCCACTGGAGACCAGAATAACTTTTTATTCTGAGGGGGGGATATTCTAGGGTTTCTTAGAGCAGTGAAATAATCGTTTGCTGGAACCAGTCAGCCCTTGGTTTCTACCAGGGTCCCAGCAGCCATTCAGTGAGGCACTGTCCTGAGAAAGCTTTCTCTTCCCACCCTCCCCCCCACCCCGGTGTCCATGTCCCCATTAACCTTGGAAAGGGAAATAGTGGTGGGCTGGGCTGGGTGACTCATTGTCTCCTTCCAGCTGGCCCTGCGAGCCGGCAATGAGAAAGAGGAAGGGGAGACTGCGGACACAGTTGGCTGCTGCTCCCTGCGCGTGGAGCACATCAAGCTGCACCCCAAGCTGGATGGGCAGGAGCACGTGGTGGAGTTTGACTTCCTTGGGAAAGACTCGATCCGTTACTACAACAAAGTGTCAGTGGAGAAGCTGGTGAGTGGGGGCAGAAATGGAGGCAGCGGCTGGCATGGCAATTTGGTGCAGGGTTAGCCGGGTGGCTCAGTTCACTCAGTGGTCGTCAGTCCCAAATCTGCGTCTGAAATCCATTGCAAAGATGCCTCCTGTGCTTTAACACCATGGTGGCAGCATGTGTGTGAGATGCAACGGTGCTGGGTGATGAGGACACACGCATGCTGACCCTGTCCTAGAGAAGGGGGAGAAACCCTGGGATAGGGCTTTCAAGGTTGTTCTAGCCCATGAACCATGAAAGAGAAGTCCTGCCTCCTGCTGGAGCATCTGCAGTTGACTGGTGGGCACTAGGACTTGAACTGTCCTCATTGATATTTTATTTTTTGATTTGCCCATGGGATAGATGATTTTAATGGTGTTTGTGGGGAAACTGGAGTGCCAGGGATAGCAGAGATGGGGGGGCGGGAAACAGCCTGTGGCACCAGCGGCTTTGGGGGC
>NW_008795557.1:610010-612121 GCF_000699145.1 Aptenodytes forsteri
AGAGGGGGGGGGGAGCGGGAACCACTGTGGCACCAGCGGCTTTGAGGTCCCAGTGGCAGCCCTTGAAGTTGAGAAGGTTGGTGGTGTGGTAGGATGTGTACTACGTGAGTCTGAATGAGAGTCCATCTGGATGAGGAGACAGATGGAGATGAGGGAGATGTCTGGGAGCAATTTGCTCTTTGTCCCTGACCAGGGCCATCCTTTCCTCCTCTTTAGGTGTTCAAGAACCTGCAGCTCTTCATGAAGAACAAGGACCCAGCAGATGACCTCTTTGATAGGCTCAATGTGAGCTGTCACTTCTAAGCTTTTGAAACAGCACTGATGGCCCAGAGGGAGTAGAAGCTAATCTGTGACACCCCTGTCCAGCCTGCAGGCTCCCAGGCTGTGGCACTGCATCAGCATCACCCTTTACCCTGGTTTTAACTATCTCCCCTCTAGAGACACCACTGTAACTGTTTGAACACCCTGTTGGGATGCTGTGATATATATATATTTTTTTTTTTTCCATCCTTTTTCTGCGCTGGTAGCATCTCTGCTTCTCTGAATACAGGCTTGGCTGCCTGCCTGCACCCACAAGTAACCCATGTCCCTGCTAAGGAGGTGGTTTTCTGTTCCTTCCCTCCTCTAACTCATCTGCTTGGGCTTCTTTTTTAGCCTGGGAAGGCCTGCCCACGCACATGTTGCGCAGGACATTGCTGGAGGTGTCAAACCTCAGCCGTTTGACACTTTCGCACCTCGCCAGGGCTCGGCAGAAGTGTGAGAGGCTGCTGGAGCACAGGGATGCTGGAGAGATGTGCTGCAGCCTTCCTTCCTGAGCTACTCCCCTGCAAAAACCTCTTCCCTCCTCTTCCTCAGTATGGAATATAGGGTGCTGCCACCCATGCTCCCCCTCTGCCTGCACCCCCTCCAAAGCCACTTGCCCATCTTTCCTCTGAAGAGGTTGCTTCTCTCTGGTTATGTAGGATTTATCTGTGATAGGCTTTCTTGGTACAAGTAAGGCTTCTTCCAAACCCCAGATGACTCTTCTTAGCATTTTCTGGTTCCAGTCCAACTGCATGCAGCCCCATGTGCTCTGCAGAACAAAGATATCGCATGTGATATACGTGAGATGTGGTATTGGATGCGAGATGTGTCCTCTTGGACATAGATGGGCAGAAATTGTTGACTTCCAGAGAAATCCTGTGTGGGTTTAGGTGCAATTTGTGCCAGCTTTTTGTAGATGAGGGCCTGACCCAACAAGTAGATATGCAAGCTACAGGAGACTCTTTTTAATGCCTAATTTGGTTGCTTAGGCAGAAGATGGTCTGAAAAGCAAGTGCTTTATTGTCCTGGCTTCTGTTTGTTCTCTTCCTTCCTTTGTCCTCCAGACATCCATCTTGAACAGACACCTCCAGAGTCTGATGGATGGTTTGACTGCCAAAGTGTTCAGGACCTACAATGCCTCCATCACCCTGCAGGAGCAGCTCAAGGCGCTCACCAACTGTGAGTTACTAACAGTGTTTGTGGTATCACCAGCTGCATTGTGTGGCCAGCGGGCTCAGCGATGTCCATCCATTGCCTTGGGGTCCCTAGAATTGCCTGCCCCTCCTTGGCAGGTGATGCACCACGTTGTAGGGTGGTATGTAGCTTACAGGGGCATGCAGCAGGTTGGGAACCATGCTAAGTGAGAAATAGTTACCCATTCAGTGATAGTCTGACTAACTGATAGCCAAGATGGGAGTATTTCTTTCCCCCCTTCCTTGCATTGCTGCTTGGTTGCATTATTTTTGCCTGCCTTGGATATATGTTGTTCAATATCTTTAGCAATGATCTGGATGAGGGGATCGAGTGCACCCTCAGTCAGTTTGCAGACGACACCAAGTTGGGTGGGAGTGTTGATCTGCTCGAGGGTAGGAAGGCTCTGCAGAGGGACCTGGACAGGCTGGATCGATGGGCCCAGACCAATTGTATGAGGTTCAACAAGGCCAAGTGCCGGGTCCTGCACTTCGGCCACAACAACCCCATGCAGCGCTACAGGCTTGGGGAAGAGTGGCTGGAAAGCTGCCTGGCGGAAAAGGACCTGGGGGTGTTGGTCGACAGCCGGCTGAACATGAGCCGGCAGTGTGCCCAGG
>NW_008795557.1:612737-626388 GCF_000699145.1 Aptenodytes forsteri
CATGGTTTAGTGGACATGGTGGTGTTGGGTTGACGGTTGGACTCGATTATCTTAGAGGTCTTTTCCAACCTCCTTAATGATATGAATGATGGGGCACAGTATCAGATTCAGTGATGCTCAAGTGTCCTTTACCAGTTTCCACGACCAGTATTGCTCTCCCCTGAGAAAGGATGGGAAAGGCAAACAACTTGTTGTTCTGGTCTGTTCCCTGTCTTCCCCAGCTCCCAGAAAGGAGACATAATGATGCTTCTATTTCTTTCCAGCTGAAGATAATGTTGCAGGAAAGCTCCTCTCCTACAACCGAGCTAACCGAGCTGTGGCCATCCTGTGCAACCATCAGAGGTCTACACCGAAAACCTTTGAGAAGTCGATGCAAAACCTCCAGACCAAAGTGAGACAGACCAAACTGAGAGCCCCCAGACCTGACTTCACCTCTTATCTTTTTTTGGGGGGGCGGGATGGGGAGAGGGTGAATAACCCAGTGCCTAAAGAGATCGCATTGATCAAGCGTGGCAGGGAATAAACCAGGAATAGTGGTTTTTAATCAGTACAGAGACATCAGCAACCCAGGGGTGGAGAGGGATGGGGTAAGCTCAAATGCTGGATGAAGCACACTTGGCACAGAGTTTGTTTTCCATGGCTTTGTGTCTTCAAACCAAGCTGGGTACCTTTTGCGATGGCACAGCTTCGACACAGTTTGTTTGGGACCAGGGAAATTGGTTTTCCTGTCCGGCTGTTTGCGGGAGGACCAGCTAAAATTTCATGGGTCTGCTATGGAAATACCTCAAACTACCCCCTTTTAATTGTTCTCAGCTTTTGTTCACACTCTACTGGTGAGCTTGGGACTTTGCAGTGGGCTCCAGCACTGTCACGAGCCAGTCAGTCTCAGGCAGTTGCACAAGATGAACAGATAAGAGCTGCAAATGTTTCTGGCATCAGTACTGTGGGGAACTCTTGCAAGATGCTAAGAAATGCTTGAGCTCCAGCAGGTGCTGTAGGGGCAAGTTGTTGGGACTTGGAGCAGGGCTGGTGAGAAATTGAGGAGTGGTGTGGCAAACGAAAGGGAAAGAGGGAGGCAGCTGAAAGCTCCAGGGAGGACAGGAGCATGGGCTGACTTTGTATTTACCTTCACAGATCGATGCCAAGAAGCAACAGGTGGAGGAAGCCCAGCAAGAGCTGAAAAAAGCCGAAGATGAGTTCGAAGACACAAAAGATGCCAAAGCAGAAGTGTGAGTTACTCTTCCTTACAACACCCTTTTGCAGAGGGATCTCTGTGTGGAGGGCTTTGTGGATGGGGATGGTGTGGTCTGACACCCTACGCGCAGCTCAGCAGAACTGACGTGTCCGTGTTGGGTACCAGGTGCCTCCTGTCCCATGGCAGCCTGGCAGATGAGCGGAGGTCGTGTGGATGGTTCCTTGCAACAGCAGGATTGGAAAGAGCTCCTGCGGGGGGATTTCTTTGGGATAGGGCCCATCTCTCTGAATACTCAGACTTCAGCCCAAGCTGCTGACTTGGAGTTATCCTACAAACGCCGTGGTGCGAGGGATGCCTAGCTTGGGGTTGGACCTGGGGATACGCAGACTAGCCCCGATGCACGGTTTTCTCGCGGGGCACTTGAGTGGTGGACTGTGGCTTGTCTGATCTCTGCAGCGGTCACTGCATGGGGTCTGTTCAAATTTGCTCCCCCCTCCCAGAGCCCAAATGGGACTTGCTGCCCAAAGACAGGAGGAGGTCGGAGGAGAGAAACAAGGCTTGTGTTTTATGCTGTGCTCTGGGGTTTCTTGTTTTCTGCTCATGCCATGCTGTCCTAGTTTCAGCAGGGATAGAGTTAACTTCCTTTCTAGTAGCTGGTACAGTGCTGTGTTTTGGATTTAGGATGAGAACAAAGTTGATAACGCACCGATGTTTTAGTTGTTGCTAGGTAATGCTTACACTAGCCAAGGACTTTTTAGTTTCCCATGCTCTACCGACTGAGAAGGCTTGCAGGTGCACAAGAAGCTGGGAGGGGGGCACAGCCAAACTGGCCAAAGAAACTTTGCTCATGCCGCCCTGTGTTGCTGAGATGCGGAGCAGGTTGTCAGAGATGGTTGTTGCTCATGGAGCCTAGATTTGAGGAGATGGTCTCTGCTGGGTGCTGGCTTTTATTTTGTTTTTTAAATGATTATTACCAAAGTTGGGCAAGCACAAAAGTGTCTTATCAGGTTAAAGTACTTGAAATAGGTTAGTGCTGAATGGCATCTTCCACTTTGCCATTTTGGAGTATTTCTAGGCTCAGGCCTTATAGGACTTAAGGTGAATGTAGAGACTACTCTGAGCTGAAGCTCTTTGGCTTCACATCATGCTCCCAGGCAGCAGCAGATAAGGAGAACTGCTCTGTATTTCGCCTCTGCTGCTTCTTTTCCCCTTTATTATGCTGTCTGTGGTGTTCTTCCTCTGTCCTCAGCAACGTGGAGAAGAAAAAGAAGCTGTTGAAGCGGCTGGAAGAGCAGCTGGCCAAGCTGAATGTCCAGGCCACAGACAAGGAGGAGAACAAGCAGATAGCTCTGGGCACGTCCAAGCTGAATTACCTGGACCCCAGGATTAGCATAGCCTGGTAAATCTTGGGCATACTATGGGGCAGATGCTCCTCTAGAGACGTGCAGATCACCTAGCCCTGCCTGGGGAGGGGGATAAACACATGCCAGAGCCCTGAGCCTTTGGGGGAAAGGAATAAACTTTGGCCAGAGAAACCTGTCCAAGCCCTGAATGTGTTGGGGGAGGTGAGCAAAGTCCAAAGCTGAGGCTTCCCTTGCTGCAAATAACTGTTTGCAGGATGTCCCTTCTGGGTTCAGGGCAAGAAGGGGGTTGCTTTGCACATCGTTATCGACAGTGGCACAAAGGTAACTTCTTAAGGAGCTTGGGGCTAAGAAGCTTGCATGGGTAAAAGATGCTGCACCCTGAGCAGAGAGGACCTCTATGGTGGGAGCAGAGCGGGATGGGTAGCACATCCTCACTGCTGTCTTGTGCTCTGTGTGCAGGTGCAAGAAGTTCGGCGTGCCCATCGAGAAGATCTACAACAAGACGCAGAGGGAGAAGTTTGCCTGGGCGATCGACATGGCCGATGAGGACTTCGAATTCTGAGACAGTGCCTTTCATGTTACTTCGTGCTCATTTGGTGCTGTTGGAAAGCTTTTTTTTTTACGTGCTGCTGCAGTCGTTGCAGGGATGGGGCTGGGGGGTTGTCTAATGAGAGTTTGATACAGGCATTTTGTGCCTTTTTTGTATACAAAAAACCACCCGGTTTCTAGTTGAAACAGGTATTGCTGACTTGTGACACTCATCCTGACTGCAGTGACTTTGGTGTGAACTTTTAACTCCTCTTCAGAGTTGCCAGGTGCTTTGGATCTTTTCTTTCCTCCTCCCGAGTCTGGGAAGAAGATTGCATGAGAGCCTTAATTGTGCTGATAAACAAGATTAGATCTAATCCTATTTCCTTGATGTAGCGGAGCTGTGCTGCCCTTTTCAGACTCTCTGAATTGGCTTGATGGGGAAACACAAGGCAGTGACAGCACCGAAACAGGCAGCTGCAGCGTAAGACCTGGGCTTGGGTCAGGGATGCACTGGGAGGAAGGGGAAAAAATCTCAGGGTTTTACATGTCGGGGTACTTTGTTCCCTTTCACCTCCAGGAGAGGAGAAAATTGTGCAATTGCACAAACGTAATCGAAAAGGGAAAATGTTGTGAGAGGGAGCGAATGTCATGGCAGGAGAAGGAGGGAGGGGAAGAAGCCGGAATAAAAACCAGGTTTCACATTGGAGGGATGAAATTCACCTTGGCATGAGCAAAGTGTACTTTAATCGCCCCTATGTGGTTAAACCTTGGTCTGGGAGAGGACATCTAATTTGGGGCCGTACTTTCTTTCCCCTACTTGGTTCAGTTGGCTCAGCGCACTGTATCCATAGCAGAAACTAAACTGTCCAGCCACAGATTTAGCAATGGGAAAGGATGATGCTGGCTGTGGGGCTGGACCAGGCTCCGGTGGGATGTGAGCGCGCTGGGGAGCGGTACCAATCTTGATGGAGCTGTGCTTGTGTTGGGATGACAGCTTCGTCATCAGGCTCCGTCCTCCCCAGCCTGCTCCTGCTGGGCATGGAGCAGGCAGGGACTGACAGCATAAACTGCTGGTGCTTGCTGCCTAATTGGCTGCTTTTCAGAGGAAAAAAAATACGTGATATCAGCATGTACCTGGCAACAGTTAGCCTACATGCAGTGAATCTCAGGTGTCAGCAAGCTGTTGCATTGGCAGCAAAGCCTTCTGGCATCTCAGGGCTGATGTTCAGGTCGCTATAGTCCAAAGCTCTCGGTGGTTCCCATGTGTTCATTTACAGGCACTTGTTCTTGTGTTTAAACTATTGCTATTTTGGTTGGAAATCAGGTACTTGAAGTGCATTTCATTAAAACTGGAAGTGATTTTTCTGAGTATCGGTGGCTGGAGGCTTTTTGCAACTCATCCAAGACGCCGTTCTGCTGTGAGCTGATGTGCAGAGCTCTGAGCCAGGGCTCAGTCTCTGTAATGGGGTCTGTGTACGCTCAGTTGTCTGCGGGGGATCAGGCTTGATAGGAAATCCTTTGCCTTCAAGCAAAGAGCTTGCCTGCAGATCTCAAAAACCATTTGTGCTTGGTCCCTAAGGGGCCCGTACGCAAAACTGAGCCACCAAAATTGAATTGCTGCATGATAGCAGAGTAGTGACAAATGCAAGGGGAAAATGCACGGGTGAAGCCAGTGCTGTTTTATCTCACGTCCGTGCTGGGGTGTGCTCCACAGCCAGGCTGAGGTGTGGCAGCTTATGAAACTCTTAACTGGACTGTTTCTGCAAGCCCCAAGAGCTCATGTTTGGTTTTAATGAGGCAACTGACTCCTACAACAGGGATCTAAATCAATCTGAATGGTGGCAAGATTTACTTTTTCTGCCAAAGGTAGACCAGTTATCAGCTGCACAAGCAACGGGCAGGAGCTGCCAAGCCTGCCTTGACCCCTGTGTTGGATTTGTGCCTGTGAAACAGAGGTAATCAGTTTGGTCCCAATGGATGGAGATGGTTTTTCTGCCCACCCTGCTAAATGCTTTCTGGCTTTCAAAAGAGGTTAAAGTGAATATTTGCTACTAGCTGTGGTGGAAAGTTTGGTCCATCCCAAAAAAGGGAGTAATTCTAGCCAAGCCCCTAGTGAAACAGTGCTCCTGTTTTCCAGTAGCAGAAAAAAGGAGCAAGATGCAATCGGATGAGCACTACAGGTGTTTCCATTGAACCAACAGATATTTTTTTTTTTTAAGTATTTCCTAGAGGGAAAAAGTCTCTCAAGCACAGTGTGAGAGAAAGGAGCTGCATTAGTAAGAGCAGCTGCAGCAGTTTGAACGGCTGCTGGGGGAGCAGTGGAAAAATCGCCCCAGAAATCAAATCCTACTGCAGCTTTGGGGAGAAATGAGTAACTTGGTCCTTGGCCTCTCCTCCAGCAGGTTCCCATCAGTGCTGTGATCCTTGTTTTGGTTGCTGGGTTAATGAGGTGGAAAGGCTGGGTAATTGCTGTCCCACATGGTCCTGTCCATCCTCACCCTGTTTCTGCTGGGGTGGTGGATCCACGAAGTGAGTGCTGGCAATATTTCATGCTTACAGGGCTGTGCTTTCCTCAACAGCTTCCCTGTCTCTATCAAAGCATCCTGTTTCTCTCCAAAAGGCCGTGCTTGGAGCAAAATTGAGGTGGTTCAACTCCAGTGAGAGCTCAGTTAATGAAGCTGGAGGCCTCGTGTCTGCCTCTTGTGCCGCAGCAGATGAGGAGGACCAGGCTGGCACATGGGCTCTGTGCAATACTGAAGGACTCGTTGGCCATGCTCAGATGCTCTGGATGTCGGGGCTGCAAAGACCTGCCAGTGTCAGCTAAATAGTAATTATTGGCTATTCTGTAGGAGCTTAAATGAAGCGTCCTTTCCCCAAAGGGTGTTACCCTGGATCGTGTTGCTCTATAAACCAGTTCTATGGGGCTTGACCATTTCTGTCAAAAAGCTTAGTGAAACCAAGATTGGAAATCCCAGTGCCTGGGAGGTATGAAGCAAAAGCAAGGTGGAAAGTTCATGTGTCTTGCTGGGTATTGAATAACCCATACTGGGGTGAGTAACACGATGTGTTTGAAAAAGCTAAGCTTTAAAGAGAGGCTGATAAGTCTGGGGAGTGTCCTCCTGGCCCTTGGCCATAAGCAGGTGAGATACAGGTTGGAGAAGTTGATCTGCTTGCCATTGACATCACAGTGGCACAAAGCAGCAGTCTGGCGTAACACCCAATCTGACAGGGATCTTCCACTGCTCAGGACCCTGTGGAGCAGGTTTGTGCCCCCATCACAGACACCTCTGAGAGTAGGATCCTTCTCCCAGCCCAACAGTTTGGGGTTATTTGGTGACTCCAAGAAATACTGGCATACTCAGATGAACCCTACCTGCCTTAGTCCTTCCAAGGATGTTTTCAACTCGGCTTCTCCAGTGAAGTGCCTTTTCTGTAGGCACATAAAAACCTGTGCTTTGATGCCTAAGACACTTGCTAGCCCAAAGTCAAGATACTAGCATTTTTGCCAGTATTTGACTAGTGAAATGCAAAGTCAAAAGTTGAACATTTTCCCTTTGCAATTACTTCCTTTTTTAATTTTAAAACAAAAAAAAATATATATATTGCAAAAAGGGAAGATCTGGTTTCAGGCAAAACCAGAAGTGTTTTTGGTGGTGGTTTTTTTCATAAAAGCCTGTTGTTCATATGGGTTGGGAGGAGACCTCAAGGCAACCTTTTGCCAAGAACAACGCTGACTGCTCACGCTAATACTGGGGTGGGCTTATGGCTGCTCTAGTTACATAATGATGCTTAAAAAAAACCCTTCTGAGGGTTGGGGAGTTTGTCTCCCTGCCTGCAGGCTGGGGATGTCCTGCACTGTGTGATGGTACAAGGACAGCCCTGATACTGTGTTTCTTTGATAAGATAAACCCCTGGGTGGTAGGAGGTAGTGAGAAGTTCCTCTTGTGTTGCCTTGGCACCTGCTGCCCATGCCCAGCCTCTTCCCAGAAATGTTGAGGTTGGGAGGGTCTCTGGAGGGCTCGAGTCCAACCTCCTGCTGAAAGGAGGGCCAACTTTGATTAGGTTGCTCAGGGCCTCCTCCAGCCAAATTTCGGTATCTCCAGGGAGGGAGATTGCTCTGCCATATCTCAGGGTCCCTGTTTTGGCAGTTTGCCACTACCCTGGCAAACTGTTTTTTTTCTTCCTTATCTGGTTGGGATTTCCCTTGTTGCATCTTGCAACCAGTTGCTTGTCCTTTCTCCGTGCACCTCCAAGGAGCGTCTGGCTCTGGCCTCTCTATAGCCACCCCCCATTAAATAGCCGAAGGCAACAACTTGATGCCCCTTAGCCTGCTCCCCTCCAGCCTGCTCTGTTGCGTGGGGTCATTCAGCCCCACATCGGGGACTTTGCTGAACTTCATGAGCTTCTCTGAACTTCCACTGAACACCAGCCTGCTGGGCCTTGGAGGGATGTGGTACGAGTTTGTGGCTGAAGGAGGTAGGGCCATCTCAGTCTATAGCTTGGGGGTGTGTACGAGCAATACCTCTCCCTGCATAGGAAGTTGTTTGAGCAACCGGAGGCTCTGATGGGGCTCTGTCCCTGCCTGTTGCTTCTGCATCAGCACCCTGGAGAGATGGGAACATAAACCCCTGCACGTTGGCACCTTTTGCAGGCACTAAAGCCCTTGGACCAAGCCGTGCTTATCAGAAACCTTCCCACGTTGTGCTTTCTCCTGGGTATGAGTCACGCTCTTGATGCATGGCCAACAGATTATTGATCCTCATTGATGGAAAAAAAAGTGCATCAGCCTCCTGTTTCCCAGAGCCACTTTCCATAGTGGTCGGGGCTGGCAGGAGGGTTGACAGCACTGCTCCCCTGCCCATCAGGGCCGCGTGGGGTGGAGAAGGGGGTCCTGGTGGGTGATCAGAGGAAGGGCAGCCATTAAAGCTGCTTTTTTCACCTGCTTAATGACAGGGCCTTCGCTCACCCGTAGGTGGTTTGGAGAGATGGGCTTTTGGCTGATTCATCTTTAATTGGTGCAGAGGGAAGTGGGTGTGATGAAAACTCCTCAGTGAGGAGCATGTGCTGTTGAACTGCTGCTTATGCTCTGCATCTGCTCCCTGGTGAGTGATCAGATTAAGGGGAAAGCAAAACAGCTGTAGTCTGGCAGACACGTGAGAGGTGGGGAAACCCCTGTGGGGATGTGAGGAAGAGAAATGTGTGAAGGGTTCCCAGAGGGCTTTTCCTCCCCTTCCCTCTTCCCTTGAGGTCTGATGTTGCAAAAATGAAAAAAAAAAAAAAAAAAAATTGGGAAAAATAGAACAGAAACTTTAAAGGGGAATGCTTTTGTCAGTACGAGAGGAAAGGAGTAGAACAACATTTGAGACTATCACTGCTGTGCTTCAGATACTCTGTCTCTGAACGCAATGAATGGAGGCATTTCCTTTTCCAACATGGTTTAGCAGGAGAGAAGACTATGTCTGTGGTTTGGCATAAATAAAACATGTGCTTAAGGAGCTCCTCGGGTTTACACAGGTGTATTCTGTGTCCATCAACAGTCAGCCAAGTTCAGATGGCTGTAAAATAAGCTCAAATTGGACAGACATTAGCCTTTGCCACGTGTTTGTAAGTAAGTGTGGTGCTGCTGATGCCAAGGAGAGTCGCTGCAAAGAAAAGCAAATGATTAACCGATGAGAAATTGGATCGCTGTGATAAAATGAAGGACGGGTCTAATGAGGGGTAGAGGAAGGGCTTCCAAGGCAAGGGTAAAACTCCAAGATATCAGGTTAGTGCTCTGCGAAGGAGAACTGGCACTTGCTCCGTGCAGCTGTGGAAGGGGGACGGCTGCCCATCGTGGGTGTCCCGCAGGGAATGAGTAGATAATACATAGGCTGGTTCTTCCTACGGCTTCTTTTTAGCCATAGTAGTGATATTTTTGGCCAGCTGAGCACATGTGTTATTCAAAAGAAAATAAAGAATCGGGAAGAGCTCAGCTGAGCTTGTCCCAAGCTCTGAGACTGGCTTCTCTAGACCTTAATCCTGAGCCGCTGCAAGCTGGGGCGTGAGGAATTCCAATAAATTACTTAATTAATATTCTTAATCCAAGTCTGGATTAAACTGCAATTATGAGTGATTGGCTTGACTCAGAAATAAGCCTTTGAATAACTGCTTTCACAGCTGCAGGAGGGCTCATAAGTTCCTTCTGCTGTCATGAGCCTGAGAAGAGCGTGGTGCGAGGTCTCTGCAAACTGAGGTAGCTTCCAGTCGTTCCCTGGGGCTGCCCTGCATTGCAGGAGGGATGGCGAGGCAGGTAGCTGATGCCTTTCAAAAAAAAATGCTGTGTTTCTACCTTGGTGGATTGCATTCAGACCGCCCCTTCTCTTGTAAACAGGGCAGATTATTTATCTGCCATGGTGGGTCAGAGGAGGAAGTCTCTAATCCCTTCCCGCAGGTCACCTATAGACGAATGAGCTCTTAAGTTGTTTTGTTTTGTTTTTAAAGCTGTCTTGTGTAATCCCTTCTCACTGCAAGGAGGACGTTGAGGTACTGGAGCATGTCCAGAGAAGGGCAACGAGGCTGGTGAGGGGTCTGGAGAACAAGTCTTCTGAGGAGCGGCTGAGGGAACTGGGGTTGTTTAGCCTGGAGAAGAGGAGGCTGAGGGGAGACCTCATCGCTCTCTACAACTCCCTGAAAGGAGGTTGTAGCGAGGTGGGGGTCGGTCTCTTCTCCCAAGTAACAAGCGATAGGACGAGAGGGAAATGGCCTCAAGTTGCGCCAGGGGAGGTTTAGATTGGATGTGAGGAAAAATGTCTTTACTGACAGAGTGGTTAAACATTGGAAGAGGCTGCCCAGGGAAGTGGTTGAGTCCCCATCCCTGGAGGTATTTAAAAGACGTGTAGCTATGATTCTATCTATTTCTGAAGCTATAGTTGGACTCTTCAACTCCTGAAGGCTTAGTTTGCCAAAGTGGAAGAGAATGGGATGGCAATTATTTCAACCAGCTTTAATTGGGACTCATGTTTCCTTCTTGGTAGTCCCCCAGGCAGAAACAGTTCCTGACTTCCCATAGTTCATTCCTGGTGCTGCAAACCCTACTTTTGTCGCAAACAGGACCTGGGGGGGTTACATCTCCACCACCCCCTCTCGTGTGCATCCTCGGACCCAGCTCTGTCCCCCATTTCTGCATGCGCAAGGATTCCCCACAAAAACAGGCACAGGATGACCTCGAGTGCCTGCAAAAGCAAATTCTGCTGTCTGTCTTTCCAGGGCTGGTGAGATTTGAAGGCGGTGAGGGGAGGTGACCCAGCAGGTCTGGCCTCTCTTCCTAGCCCAGGCACGTGGCACAATCCCTTTTTTTTTTTTTTTTGTAGTAGGCTTCTCTTCCTTCTCCCTTGGGACCCTGTATTGGATGGCTACAGCCTCGTTGACTCATCCAGCTTTCTGCTTCATCCCCATGTCTTTCGTGGGGTGTCGCCAACCCCAGCTTTGTCCTGATGTAGTGATGTGTGCCACGTGAGCATGCAATGGGGTCTTGGCAACGCTGGCAAAGAGCCGAGCATCTTAGCAATTTGGCGTGCTGCCTGTGTTGTAACAGGCCACGGTTCAGTCACGACTCCTTCCATGATGTCCTCCTTTATTGCTCTTAGTTATGTTTGGTTTAGTTTCATTTTTCCCTACCGACAGTTGGGTAGGCTTTGCAGCATGGCCCCTCTAGCAAGCAGCATGACTGGACTGTGGCTGTACAACCCCTGACTCCCTTGCTGCACAAATAGTTTTTTTTTTTCCCCTGCCCCTCTCTTTCTTTTTTTTTTTTTCCCCTCTGTCCTCTCTTATATTGTCACCTTTGAAAAAGCTTCTACATGGGGCTGTGCTGGCTTGTCCTCAGTGCCTTTCTGTGTGCTGGAAAAGAAGAAAAAAAAAAAACCAAACCAAAAAAACAGGAGCCTAGAATTCCATAAATAAAACAAAATAGCTCAGTTCCAGCTTTTCCCCTTTGAGAGTCTAGGACAAGATGGTTTGTTATCCCTTAGCAGTTTAATTCGGTATTGCTATCGCTAATAACAGGCTGTAAGTTTTGTACTGAGTTTGCAAGACCTCAGGATTGAGGCTTGTTAGGTTTGCTCTGACTGAGCTTGTCTTGACCTGCCTGAGGCTTTTTTTTTTTAATTTGGCTGAGTGGTAAGAGCAATTTTTCTAATTAACCAAGTGGCTACGGCTAATTTGTTTTACTTTTGTGTATCTTTGTATAGTGCAGCTGTAGGTTTATATAGATAGCAGTAACAAGCTGTTATTCTGTGTAGAATGAGGTATTTATGGCTCTGACTTAAGACATAGTGTAGAGAAATGCAGGCTTGGTACAAGAGCAAAGGTCTCGAAGTGGAGATGTGGGGTGTGGTGCGGAGGAGTGCAGGTATGGGGTGATGAGATGGGGCCTGGGCTGGAACTGGAGACCTCTCGGCTATAAACCACTCACTCAGCCGAAGAAATGCAGACCTGGAGCTGGACCAGGCTGGTTTTAGGGGTAACAAACAGTGCAAAAGTAGTACCTAACATATGTAAAAGGCACTGCATGTAGTAAATTGAGATGTAACATGCAGCTGCAGACCAATGAAAAAAGTATGTAAAAAAAAAAAAGTAACTAAACATAATTGAAATGACTCTTGAGTGGATCCTGGGGAGAGGAAGAAGGAACCATCAACACGAACATCTTATTCTTCCTGGCACAGGGCTCCAGATGCTGATGACTCACTGTAACGTCACCAGCATGAAACCCCCAAGAGTGGGAAGGGTGAGCATAACACCAAGAAAAGGGGTAGAAACCACTAAGTGTGTGTAATAACTTTAATAATGTTCTGCATAGGATTATTCTTTGTTTTCCTATAGTAGTTAGATCTAGACCAACAATCATTCTTGGATGAGACTGTTAAGATTTCAGTTATACTAATCGATATATATATACACACACATATATACATGGTGTGCTTTCTCTTTGCCCATAAAATGAGATTTTTTTGAGGCTGTAGCAGTAGCATGGCATCTTTCTCCTGGTCTTTCTCAGTTCTCGTGGGCTTCCCTGATCTTGCTGGTACTATGCTAAGCTTAGAGTTGGGGTAACAGAGCTGGTAGAGTAGTGCTTGGGGCCAAGACATGGGAGGGAAATCGGCATAGCCACAGGGGGAACAAGCCTTCCCAGTGCTAACCCAAGGCTCCAGGCTTGACCCTGACTGGGCAACCAAAGATGAGGGTCCCGGTCCTCAAAGAGTGGCTCCTCCTTGCTGGACCCAGTATGCATATGCCCTTTTCTTTAGGACCAACGCACAGCATGCAAGTCCAAGAGCCCTCATTCCCCTTCTGGTGGCCTTGCTTCCTCCTAGGCTGTTCACCGCTTCCTACCCACTTCTTATCTCCTGCCTTCTTTCGAAGAGGAACCGCTGCTATCGGTAGCAAGTGCTTTCCTTTTGGCTTATTTTGAGGTATTGAGTAACATGCGCTCAGACGAAGGCAGTGCACAAAACTCGGACAGCAGATGTGAGCACTGGGCTCCTGCAAGGCTCTGCAAGTATGTGCCAGCCCCCTGGTCTGGGCTGTGCACACTGTGCAACGTGTGGGTTGACCTGTGTCAGCCTTTGCATCGGCCACCCTCCCAGCCAGGACTCCATGGAGGCTTTCTCTTTCCATAAAATGAGATTTTTTTGAGGCTGTAGCAGTAGCATGGCATCTTTCTCCTGGTCTTTCTCAGTTCTCGTGGGCTTCCCTGATCTTGCTGGTACTATGCTAAGCTTAGAGTTGGGGTAACAGAGCTGGTAGAGTAGTGCTTGGGGCCAAGACATGGGAGGGAAATCGGCATAGCCACAGGGGGAACAAGCCTTCCCAGTGCTAACCCAAGGCTCCAGGCTTGACCCTGACTGGGCAACCAAAGATGAGGGTCCCGGTCCTCAAAGAGTGGCTCCTCCTTGCTGGACCCAGTATGCATATGCCCTTTTCTTTAGGACCAACGCACAGCATGCAAGTCCAAGAGCCCTCATTCCCCTTCTAGTGGCCTTGCTTCCTCCTAGGCTGTTCACCGCTTCCTACCCACTTCTTATCTCCTGCCTTCTTTCGAAGAGGAACCGCTGCTATCGGTAGCAAGTGCTTTCCTTTTGGCTTATTTTGAGGTATTGAGTAACATGCGCTCAGACGAAGGCAGTGCACAAAACTCGGACAGCAGATGTGAGCACTGGGCTCCTGCAAGGCTCTGCAAGTATGTGCCAGCCCCCTGGTCTGGGCTGTGCACACTGTGCAACGTGTGGGTTGACCTGTGTCAGCCTTTGCATCGGCCACCCTCCCAGCCAGGACTCCACGGAGGATTGGGAGCTGCTTCCCCTGAGGACTGTGCAGGCAGAGAAGAGCAAATGGAGATCATAGAATCATAGAATAGTTTGGGTTGGAAGGGACCTCGAAAGATCATCTAGTCCAACCCCCCTACTGTGGGCAGGGACATCTTCAACTAGATCAGGTTGCTCAGAGCCCCGTCCAACCTGTCCTTGAACGTTTCCAGGGATGGGGCATCCACCACCTCTCTGGGCAACCTGGGCCAGTGTTT
>NW_008795557.1:626938-669452 GCF_000699145.1 Aptenodytes forsteri
TAAACCTCATGAGGTTCACATGGGCCCACTTCTCCAGCTTGTCCAGGTCCCTCTGGATGGCATCCCGTCCCTCTGGCGTGTCGACCGCACCACTCAGCTTAGTGTCACCTGCCAACTTGCTGAGGGTGCACTCGATCCCACTGTCTGTCATTGATGAAGATATTAAACAGAGATGAGGGCTCTTCTGATGGCGTGTCTGGCTGCTGTCCTCTGCGTGGATGTTGGTGAGTTGTTCAGGATTACAGCAAGGCTTGGGCTGGGATGGAGAGAGCTGGCATTTTCTGGGGAGAAGCCACATCTGTAACTTCTAAGTCCAGTGGTCTTTAAGAAGTCGGTAGATAGTGATAAAGAGCTGGTCTGCATGGTCAGCTTTGCCTCTCCTCCATGCTGTCACAGCAGGGCCCAAGAACTGCCGAGGGACTTGTGCTGCAGACACCCTGCAGCCTTGGGCTGCCCACAGAGCAAGTCAAAATCTGTCACCTTCCCCTATTCTCGCAATGCACAACCAGAAAGAGCCCTTTGGGTTTTTCTCTGCAAACCCAATCGCACCTTGAGATCTGCAGCTAATGCTACTTCTTGGATGGGGGTGCAGTTAAGCTTTGAGCCAAAAATTGAGTGCAACCTTCACCGCTCTTCTGGCCCTGTGACCGTTTGCTAAACGCTGTAATGGGATAGTTGAATATCAACGTCAGCAGAAAGCCCCTGCTGCCCACTCACCTGGAAGGAGGGTTTTTCTACAGGGAAGTGTGTGTTTAGCAATTTTGGGTGTGGGATAGTAGAAAGGGTAGAACCGGCTCAGCCAAATCCTCTATGTCTTATTCTAAGTCCTGTGGACTGCATGAAGATGGGAACAGGTCCAGGTGGGAAGGGGGGTTTCTTGCTTTGACCTCATGCAAATCACTTCTGTTCCCATCCTGTAGCCAACTCGCTGATGTGCTACACCAGCAATGATCAGTGCCTGATGACTTCCCCATGTGCCAAAAATGAGACAGCCTGTGTGACTATAGTTGAGAAGATAGGTGCCGGTGAGTCCTACTGCCATGAACTGCCTGGGTTGTGACCTCCCGACCCTGCTGCCCAACGCTCCTCTGTGTCCCAGCCCTGCTCTCAGTGGGTCTCTGTCCTTCCCCCCTTTCTGCTCCAGTGCACTTGGGTCTAAAACATTCCCCTTCCACGGGGCTTTGGGAGAACCTGAATAGTGCAGGGTTACAGCCTAATTATTTCTTCGCTTGAATAGCGAGGCAGAGGGTAGTTAAGTGAACACCATAACCCACATAGACTTGGGTGATCTCTCACGCTGCTTACACAGTAAAGTCAGGGTTTGCCCTTGGAAGAAGGATTCATGGGTTGGTTTTATATGACTTTTTATCCACTCACCAACAGAAGTTGATCAGCAAAAACCTCATTTCGAGTTGCGGTATGTTTCAAGATTCTCATGAATGCTGCAGTCAGGACAACTGCAATCGCAACGAGGCATCTGGGAACTGCAGTTCTGGTCAGTGTTACCAAGCACTTTCTCTGGACTGGACTGTGATGAGGTCCCTGTTGAATAACCCGTGCAAGCTTCTTAACCTATCGTGGTCCCCTGGCACCCGCAGTCATTTTGCCCATCTGTCCCCAGAACGTCTTCTGAACATCTGATGTTCAGGCATGGAAAGACCAGTCTGAAGCCAGCTTGAGCTTGATGAAGAGATCCCTCAGTTATTCTTTTATAGCTTCTCATGCAACAGGGCTCTGCAGCCACAATTTAAAAAAAAAAAAAAATTCCAAGGTGTTTGTTTATCCCCTTTTTTTATTGAGTGCTGACTCACAGCAGGGCTGGGGTTTTGCAAGCAGCATGGTCAGGTTGTTCATGCAAGTATACAGAGAGCTAAACAAATGGAGGTGAGTGGGAGGAGGGTACAATCCTGATCAGCACAGCCCCAGATCAGAGTGTGTCTCTTACTGTTTCAGCCAGGCAGAAATTTCTGAAGGCTTATAGAAAAAGTTGTGGAAAAATAACAAATTTGCATCTCCAGTGGTATTGTTCTAGTATGCTGTCAAGACTCGGTTCTTGACAAGGTCTAGGGCAGCATGGGGAAGGCATATTGGCAAATGAAATGCCCTGTGTCAGTTCCTGGCCCTGGGGTCAGCTGGTACCCATCTGTATAGCCGAGCTCTCTCCCTCCAAAATAAGGTGGCTGAATCTAAAATGCCAATTGTAAAATAGATCTGGAATTGTCAGCGATGGTCCTAGTTGGTCAGGCCAAAACCATGCTGAGGAGCATGCTAACGATTAAACGGTGTGGACAACTGTGGGACAGCCCTTGAAACTGCGCATGGGCTCTCTATGTCTTACTGCTATAGACATAGCTGCCTCCATGAGAGCTCTTCTGCAGTGTGGTTCCAGCCCCAGGGCAGCTGGAAGGGTGGTGACCTCCTCTGGAGCTTGTGACACCTGGACATCACTGCTGGATACCCCTAGTAATGCCCCCAAGTACAGGTATGATCCTGTATGTAACTTAATCCAGACCCAGCTGGGATGTCACTGCTGGATACCTGTACTTGGGGGCATTAATAGGGGTATGATCCTCTATGTAACTTAATCCAGACCCAGCTGGGATTTGGGCAATACAGGAGTCCCAGAGATGCCAAAAATCAGGTAATACTGGTAAATAGAGATTTGGTATGCCCCTGGGGCATCATTTCCCTGCCTGGCTTGAAAGAGAGGAAGCCAAAGGGCAGGTTCTCAGAAGGATTTCAACACCTTGGTGTAACCTGGTCCCAGGCTGCCCACGCTGTGTTCTTGAATCTGAGTATCTCCACCCCACAGCGGGACTCCCATGGTGACTACCTGGCCACCTTCACAGCATCCAGGAATGGGGGAGTGAGATGGGGACAGATCTGTGTCAAAGGGATGGTGATGACAACCCACCTTGCTGTCCTGATTTTGCAGAGGTCACGACCGGGAAGGATACAAAGAATGAGCCTTGCAGGACCAAGCACAAGTAAATCCCCAGGGAGGAGGAGAAGGATGGAGGGAAAGAGCCAGAAGGAAAAATTACTCTTCAGCCACTGTCATTGGACCCAAGGATTGGAAGAGCTGGAGCTTGCCCTCACCTAGGAGGTGCTCAGCACACACAACTGCCTCTTCTTCCAGGGCAATGCATGCTTCAAACTCTAGTCTCCCCTGCCAAAAACAACAGTGGCACCATGTTGACCTGGCCTCTTCCTCCACAACCACCCCACCCAAAATGAAGGATGGGGAACAAGACAGGGTTAGATTCTGCAATTGCTTCAATGGGTTTTATTTAGGGCTGAAAAATCCCTGGTGGTGCAATCATACCTGGTGCTGAGAACCTCTTCCCTCCTGCAACCCCTGGTGTACTAGCAAGTGGGTGGGAAATGGCAATATGTCAGACTGGATGATGATGTGATAGATGGAAATATTTGGGAACCTTCTGAGATGCCACCTGAGAAGTGATGAGCGTCGGAGGGCCTGGCAGACATCATGCTATGACCACAGGGAAGCTGAATAGTTAAAAACTTCAGGGCAAATAAAAGGAAGAGCTTCTATGAGATCAAGCCATGATGTTTCTGTCCCTCCTTGCTGTGATTCCGTATGTGGACACTTGTCCGTAGGCCTTTTGTGAGAAGAGCCCAGTATGAGGCTCCTGGGAGATGAGCAGCTACCTGGCTGACTTCTGTTCATTGACTTCCGATCTCTGCTCTCCATCTAAGAAGACACAATGGGCAGAACATTGCAGAGGGCAGATAAATAAAGATGTGTTTTCTAGACAGCTCCAACATAGTGTGGTACAGCCAAGAGTAAAATTAGGGACCACACCCTCATCCTGAAGGATGTGATTCATATGCCTGCAAGGGTCTGATATCCAAGGCTGAACCTAAGCTAGGGAAATAAACAGTTCCCGGGAACGTTCCCTGATCTGTAATGCCATCATCCACAACATCTAATGAATCATTTTAATCGTTAGCATGTTCCCTGGCAAGGTTTTAACATGGAACAACCACCACTGTCCCATGCATCGTCTGGAAAAAACAGAGGAGAGAGCACGAGGGAAGGACTATTCACAAGAGGCCCTGTTGATGTCCACCTCTTGGCTTCCGTGCTGGAGGTGGTCCTGGACACATTTAATTTACTGTTATAGCTGTGGTCTCATTTCTGCTCTGTGATGCTGGATACCAGGACACCTTTTTTGCAGCTCTCTGCCCTGACCCAGCCAAGCACTGCCTTCCAAGCTGCAGTCATGCTGCTTCCATGTGTTGGCCACCCAGGGTGACACCACCATCCTTAGTCTCCCATGTGCCTCTGAGGAAATGCCAGCCATGGCAGTCCCAAACCTCACACATATGCATCAGACATACCTGAGGCCAGGATGGTAACTTCCCAACTATCTGGCTCAGTGGGCCACCAGCAACCCTCAAAATGCCAAGCGGCCCATCGTGCACCCTTGTCCATCATCACACTTGCCCATCAAACCACTCCTGCCAGCGGACCAGTGGTGGACCACTTCCCGTGGCCTTGCAGATCATCTTCCTGCTGTCAGTGAGGAGCACATTTGAATCCCTGGACCAGGTGACTCCTCTCCAGTTCTGTGTCAGAGAGGAGATGTTCATGCCATCAGTCCTCGGAAGTGGGGGAATAAACTGAGTCAGAGACATTTCTTTGTTCAAAAAAACAATCAAGAATGCACCTTGTTAATCATATTGAAGAGTAACACAGTTATTTTTCCTTTCTTCCTCAAAAAAAGAGTCAAATCTGGTTATAGCAAACTGCTTCTTTATCAGCGCAGGCCTTTGCCGGGATGCTCCCGCTGCTGCAGGACGCTGAGCCTTGGCTGCCCAGGCTGATTTCCAGACGCCCCAAAGAGTCATTCCCGCAGGAGGACACCACGCAATGAATCACGCTGGGCAATCCTTATTCCCCGGAATAGGTCTAGCTCCTCAGTTGCTGCCTCGTGACATCTGGGAGGACTGACATACCTCCTCTGTCATCCACGGTGGCATGCAGTCCCTGAGTCTGGCAGAACTCCATCTGTTGGGCAAACGATGTGGCTTATCCTCTCCACACCCAGAAGGTGTACGTCCATTGGAGAGGAATGGTTAGTGCTCATGGGGTTATCAGGGCTGACTTCACCATCCTGTTGAGCCTGCTTTATGTCAGCTGTATTGGCAGACCCAGTGGTTTAACGCCGGTGTCAGAAACCTCAAAAATATCTGCAAATCAACCAAAAAAGCCCACCCCAGTAATCCCCTCCCCTTTTTTTTTTTTTCTTAAAAAGGAAGACACTATGGGTTTTGGTGTCCCTTTGAACTTCCTCTGGCCATGCCTTCACTATGACGAACAATGATTAGTCCCATCAGATGCTCTAAATGTCTCTGATGAGCATGACCCCTGCTTCAGGGATGCTTCCTCATCTGGCTGATCTCCTGCCCAGAAACTAATGTTGGGCCCCAATCATTTTTGCCCTCCCCTCGTCCATCTAAGCTCTTTCTTCCACATGTTTTCTAAGCCTCTGCCTCTTCTCCTGCATCTCCATCTCGTAAACCCCAGGCTGTTTAGCTACAGCCGGATCCCTGTTCTCTTCGCTGCAGACCGAGTCTTGCAGGGTGGAGAAGGAAGGGGTGAGCAGACAGCTGATTGCCCAAATGTCTTTATTCAAAGGGGCTGCTCCTGCTTCGTCCTCTCCGCTCTTTGGTGGCCAGGCATGCGGTGACTCACGGAGATGTCTGCTGATATTCAGTACCAAACTTCCCGGTAACTCTTTCCTTGGAAGCAGAAGTGGGACAGGCAGTCAAATGGAGGCCCCGGAAAGGCTGAAATTATCAGCTCCAGGTTCACCCAAATTGTAAGTATGCAGCAAAACCGTAAAGGCTGAGAACGTTATATCTGACTGGTATCTAGCAGGACTTTGAATCGGATGCTCCATGTAGAAGGGGGACGAAGATATTTTTACCCTTTGCTCAGCTGTAGCAAAGGAAAGCTGTTGCAAAGCTGGAAACCAACCTCCAGTGTCCCAGCCTCTGCCTTTGAACCCCAAAGCCATTGCTCTCTTGCGGCAGCGGCTCTCAAAACCAGGACGCAGAGCATTTAGGACTTTGTAGATAACCAGCAGCTTTTATAGGCAAACAGGAGATTATAAGACATTTCCTGTTTATGTTGCCAACCATAAATATACAGCTAGATCTACCCTGACTGTACATATTGGGAGTTCTCCAGGTCTAACCCTGGAAACGCACTTGGCAATAATCCACCCAGATGAAGCCATTAATTTATGCCACTTATTACCATTTTGCTTTGAGTAGCTGCCTTCACTGAACTGTCTGGCCACAGATGTGATGATCAGATTGGAGCTAAACAGTACAAAAGCCCCACTCAGACATCAGTAGCACTGCTAGCCTGACCATAGATAAATTAAAGCATTAAAAGCAATAAATGGAATGAATTGCCTTAGTGCTTTCACTCCTCTCCGGACCCATCAGACCAGCCTGAAGGCAATAGCAAGGTGAGAAAACAACCCACATGCATTCCTAGCCTGTCAAATAATGCATGATCCCTGCCCACTCTTTCAAAATCGTTGTCTTCATCATCACTCAGTCCAAACGCAGGGAAGATATATATCCTGTCCCCAGGTGAGGGTGCTTTTCCTGGGCTGCGGAGACGACTGAGAGAAGATGAAGGCCTCCCTCCTTGCCATGCTGGCTTTGATCCTATGCGCAGATCAAGGTGAGGTATCACGGTTTGCTACTAGACAAAGAACAGTTGCGTGTTTTAAAGTCAGGGAGGCCTCGTAGCCAGGGAAAGAAATCATGGGAGAGGGTGTCTTAGCTCTTGCAGTGGTGCAGCTGAAGGACGCAGTGGGTTTCTCATCTGTAGTCTCAGCCTGGATGTGTGAAAGGTTTATTTTCTGCAGGGAACTTTCCCTATAGACTCATGCGCTACTGGATTTTTATGAAAGCAAGACAGAAAAAAGGAAAGCAGTTGCCACTGTTCTGCCTTTGTTAAGAGACTTTCCAGTGAGTTTGTCTGTTGAGGTGATGCAAGACTGTGGTTATTTCTAATTCTTGATGAAGAAGTGCTTCAGCCTGCGATAGCACAATACATCAGCAGCTCTGTGCACCTGGTTCCTACTGCAGTCAGTGACACCGTTTCTAGCAGCAGCAGTGGGACGGGGCCGGACCTACAACATCTGGCCTTGTGCAGCTGCCTGCTGGATGCCCCTGATTTCTGCCCATCTCAGAGACCTGACAAGCTTGCTGATTTCAGAGATTTTGGGATAAAGTTGGGGAATTAGGGAGAAGTTAGGCTGTGGACTAAATGAGTTAAGCAGCCTTATGCTGGGATATTGGGCGGGGATGTATATCTGCATATTATTTGCATTATAGATTATGTATTTTATTTCACAGAGAGATTGCAAATTAAATCAGAGCAGTCTTAAAGTATATGATCTTATAGCCTCTATGGACAAGACAGTTAAGCAACCAGAGAGAATAAATGCTATCCTCATTTTGTAAAGAGGAACAAGGTTTGCCAGCGCTTGGAAATTTGCCACATTGTCTGGTGCAGAAAAATAATTTCTTGGAACAGTTATTTCTGTCTCATTGTGTCCTAAGCATACCTTTCTGCTATTTAGCTTTGTTCACTTACCAGAATAGCGATTTTGACAAATTTCCAAGTGTTAACAAGGCCTGGGGGACAGAGAGATTGTCTTCAGTGCCAAAACGAAGACTGCCCTAATCTGTGTTAGATAACCTAGGCAGTAAAAATGAAGTGTTAGACTGCATGTGTCTTAGGGCTGCATTCACACAGCAAAGAGTTAAAAGCCGTTCTCCTTACCTTTTTTTTTAACCCAGGTAACACATGTATGTTTGAGGGCACTGAAGTCCCACCCAAAGACACAGGCATGGGAGACTGACTTCTTTAGGCTATGGAGGTCCCAATTAACCCTATTCAACTGTCAATGCTTACTGCCCAATTAGGCTATAGTCTACTTTATAGTGTCTCCAGCAACTAGAAAGGGGGACCCCAAGCCTTGGGACATGCCTGTAGACTCTTACAGAGGACCCTGTCCTTCCCAGCTCCCTGCATCACATCAAACCCAGTACCCTTGGCCCATTGTGCTATTGAGTGCAGGGCGCAAGGGCAGACTTGCACCATCGGTGCGTGTACGCGCAGATGCGCGTGCCTGAGTGCATGTGTTGGGTGTAAATGTGGAAGTGTGTGGATGGCGGAGTGGATCGGCTCTGGGTCTCGCAGCCCCATCGCTTTCAGCAGACCCGCACCTTGTGCCTTCGAGAGTCAATGGAAAGCAGGTGGTAATTCTTGCTGCCGGGACTAGCAGGATTTTGTCTCCATCTTCCATATCCTCTGTCTCCTCCTGCAGCAAATGCCCTGTATTGCTACACCTGTGACTGGGAACAAAGCAACTGGAGCTGTCTGAAGGCCAAGAAGTGCTCGGACAAGGATGAGTACTGCGTGACCAATGTTGCCTCCGTAGGAATTGGTATGTGCTGGCTGTCCGTCCTCTGATGGGGACTCACAAATGGGATGTGGGGTTTTGATTGGATTTGTTATGGTTGCCCCTTGTTGATGGATGGGCTGAGGAGTCATGGAGAAGCACATGTGGGAGGTGGAGCCCTTGCTAGCCCAGCCTTCAAAGTTTGCATGGTTTGAAATCCTCCTCCCCATCACACATTGAGATTGTCCTCTTTAGCCTTTGTTTTACGCCTGCATGGAAAAGGCAGGGGGCACTGGGAGAAGAGGAAGGACAAAGAGAGGATCCTTCAGAGGAAGAATAAATAAATTTGAACCTTGATTAGAGAAGGAGATGAAAAGAAGCAGGTAGCCAGGGTGTATGAGAAGGTGTAGAGAGATATAGAGGGGAATAAAATCATTTCCTTCAAGCAGAGAAGCCTGGAAATGTGCTTTCAATCCAGGCATGAACATTGTCTCACGGATGCCATCGTACACCTAAGAAAGCCTTGACATGAGGGTCCATGCTGGGAGGTGCCAGATGCCCAGCAGGGATATTGAATGCCCTGTGTAGCTGGTCACCAGCGCTTATTGGGCTGGGGTGGGATCGGGGTGGGTCTCATTGGCCATGCTGGTCCTTGGGGCTGTGGGGGACAGTGGGACTCATTAGCCCATCTCCCTGCTGTACAAGATCGAGAAGCACTCAACAAACTCTCGTTGCTAATACTGCTCTCTCCCTTCTTTGGGCAAGGCTTTTTGTCTTTGTGGAAGAGGATCACCAAGAAGTGCTCTGAGACCTGCCCACACCACAACTTCAGCCTGGGCCTGGCTTCCTACACCTCATATTGCTGCCAAACCTTCTTGTGCAACCTGAACGCGTGCCCGGGGCCCAGGCTAGCTCGGCAGTGAGATGCCAGGGACTCCCATGCCAGTGTCCTTCTTCGCCTGCTCAGTGGTGGTGGGAGAAAGGGGCTTCTGAAGGCCTGAAAAGCATGGTCATATTCCCCCAGGAGGGTATGGACATCGAACATGCTTCAGAATAGATAAAGTATTATGGTCACCACCTCCTGCCCTGTGTTGCCTCCCAACCTGTAGCTTCTCACTTGCTTCTCATGCCTGAGCTCTGTCGCCCCGGCAGCTTGGTAGAGAAGCGGCCGTGCTATGTCCTGCAGCCTGGGGGAGAGAGATGCTGCTTCTGCATGTCCTGCAAATCTCTCGAGGGGTTTCTCCTGCAATCTTACCTTATCTCGGGTTGCTGCTGGGAGCCACACAGTGGCAGCTTCCAGACTCAGGGAGGGGGGTGGGCAAAAATAACAACCCCTCAGCACCAACTCGGAAGGGAAACTGTGCAAACTCACAGGGTTGCTGCTGGGGAAGGGAAAAAGGCAGTCCTGCGTATAAAAGCCTGAGCCTGCGGTGGGTGCTGACTGCAACACTCCTCCCCTGCACCCCTCACCCCCTCTGTCCAGCCTCTCGCTCCCAGCCCCCGGCTAGGGCCAATGACATCCCCCTGTGCCCCATTAACACTCAGCCACATCAGCCACATACCTCTTCCTGTTGGCTCTGCCTGCGGTGCCACATTTTTATCAAAACGATGCTTATCTGTACAGCCTGCACATCTGTGCACATCTGCGCACATCTGCTTAACTGCAGTCCTTGTCCCCACCTCCACTTCCAGCGGCTGTCCTGGGTCATCCCTTTCTTCGTGTTGCCTCGCTTGCTCGGGGCTGTTGTTCGAGCCAAGCGACCTTACCCAGGGCTAGCACTGCCCTGGACCTACCACTTGGCATCGTGTCTTCCAGCAAGCCGTTCGTTTACCTGTCCCTCCGACATCCCCCAAAGCAACCGCAGGGTAATGAAAAGTATTTGCAGCATTTGGGTCGAGCTGCTGAGGAACAGTGGAGGGGTTTCTAAGAGAAGAATACAGATTTGAGGGAGGCCAAGTATTTCACGTAGATGTTTCCAGAAGCTGCAGAGAAATGAGGGTAAAAGGAAGCTGAAAAAATGAACAATGATGAGAGCTCAGAGATTTTTCATTGCCAGGAGTATTGCTGAATGCCTCTCCCTCCTCCCAAGCAGCACTTTTTGGAGGAGTTTTGTTCTGGCAAAAGCATGGAAATGCTTAAACTTGGGTCAGCCTGGGCTCCCAAATCTGCAAAACATTGCTCAGCCAAGGGATGACGCTCTGCGCTGCGCTTCGAATCCAGCCCTGGTAAACAAGAGGGACAAAAGGGGCTTTGAGCCGTGCTGAGAGCCTCTGCCTTGGGCTAGTGCCCGTGGTTGCTCTGGATGAATGCTGCCTTCTGAAGTGCTGCATAACAGAGTCTTCAGAGATGTGCGCTCTCTTTTATTAATCGACTTCTACTTTCCTTTACCCCCTCCTTCTCACAGTTACGCCATGCTGCGAGGGCAGATCTCCGTGCCAAAGGAGCCACGCTGGGTGATGCACCTCCCTTTATCTCTTCATTAGACCACGATCTCTTTCATACCTTATTTAGGAATTTGCGTTTTTCGCCCTGAAGCAATCCGAGCCCACTCCTGTCCCTCGGCCCGAATGCTCAAAAGCTCTAATTTACTCCTCACATGATATTTTCTCACAAAAAAGAGACTTGTGTGTTTTTTTTTCCTGAATGCCGGAATTATTCAGCTCTCTGAAAGCACTGAGGAATCCCAGTTGGACAGACTCTAATAATTAATATTTCATTGTGTTGGATTTACACGTCCTGCAGTAGCGGAGACAGAGTCTCCCACAGCCTGCAGGAAAACACAGTTGGGTATTTTTTTTGCCACTTTAAAGCAAAACTGGCTGTTTTTTGCTTGTTTTGGTCTGCCTTTGCTGCAGAAAAGCATTCTTGTATCCCATGGCTAATACAAGGGGAAATAAATCATCCTGGGCATAGTTGAAGAGCAAAGGGTTATTTCTCTTGCCCAAAGGGCACTGCAGCTCAAGGACATTGAAATCTGCCCTCCTCCCGTGGTTCAAAGCTACCCTGGTGGCAATTATTCCTCTCCAATACACCCAATCTGTGCAGGGAGGAAGACGAGGCGGGTGTGATTCCTGATCACTAATTTTGACAAGGAATTAGGGCCAATTGGGACCACAGAGAGATGGCAGTCATTAGCAAGTGGATGAGGCTGTCCAGAAAATTACCCTGAGCCTGTGCCCCTTGCTACGTCGTTGTGCAAAGCAGCATTCACCCCTTGGATTTGAAAGGCGATTGGAGGGCCCGAAACAGAAAGGGGTTGTGAACTGGGTGGAAAGGAACTAGTTGTAATCATCACTACAGACTGCGCTGAGCTGCTCTGACCCCATTCAACGATGTGATGGTGATGGGAGAGGTGGGAGAGAGGTGAACGAGCCCTTCTGCTCTCCCCAGCACAAGGCAGGGCTCAGGTGCAACACCCGCGCGGTTCGAGGCACTGCACAGTGCAAAAGAGACGACTCAGCTGGAGATGGTCCAGGGTGTGGGAGAAAGATGCTACAGAGACTCGGCACGGTGTTATTGCAGGCATTTGGGGAGGGGATACCCAGCCAGCCAGACATGGAGAGGAAGGGGAGAGAGGGCTGTTGTCCTCCAAAGGGGCTAACAGACCCCGGTGCAAGGCATGGAGATAGGTCCATGGAGAAAGAAGTGCCCAAGCATGGCACTTAGAAGAGGCAGCTCAAAGCACAGAGTCCTTTCAGCGGCTGGAGCTGGCAGGCAAACACAGCATGGGGATGAAGCAACGAACAATTACAAATGGCATAATAAATGCCTGGTTGCAGATAATAACTAGCAGTTTAAATACCTAAGGGACTCGTCAGATGGACGTCAGGCGGAGTTGTGACGTGGCTGTTTCGGGTCCAGGCTGTAGGACAGTTGGACTCGCTGGGTGTGGTTGTCACCCTTCCCTTCTGCTATCAGAGCTACCAGCTTACAGCCTCAAACAGCCAAACCCACGCGATAAATTTAGCCCTGCGCCAAGCTGTGTGTGTGGGCAAGGCTGGAGGAGTGCTGGGAGAGAGGCTGGAAGCAGGACGGAGCCGTCAAGCCTTGCAAAAAGGGGAGCAGCAGTGCCCTGGGTAGGGGTCCCCATGGGTGGTGATGGCAGATGAGGACAGCCAAGGCTTCCTGTGGTCAGCAGCCACCCCATCTGTCCCGCGGCCACACACCCCACTGAGATGAGTATCACGCCAGGCAGGAAAACACCAACCCACCCTTCTGAAGCACAACAGCCCCTGATGTGTTGCCTAATTCTCTGCAGGGCTCAGGGCAGGGGGGTGAGGTCCGTGTTTCATCTGTGGAGTGGCCAGCATCATTGGGATGCCGGTGAGACCTTCTGGGTCACGCAACCTGGGGAGGAGGCAGAGGGGGGGAAGTGACCTGGCTATCCCCCGCAGGTACCAGGGTGTGCTGCAGGATGGACGGACACCTCTCCGGACTCGTGACACCTCCCTGCTGGGGGCTTGGGTGGAAATGGTATGGGAAATTCAGCTCTGGGGGAAATTCCAGCTCTCTGGGGAAACCAGGATTTTCCAAACAAAAGCCAGAAGCTGAAATAACAGCATTTCCCAGGCAATGTTTGGAGTCAAGCCACATTTTTGTTTGTGGTACAAATCAAAAGAGGGGTTTTTTTTAATAATTTTTATTCTCCTTTTCTTTCTTGACTTCTGACTTCATAAAACATACTTGATTTCAAGCATTGCAAACTGAAATGGCCACTGGGGACTCATGCTGTGCCCTTCATTGACTTATCTAAATGCTGGATGCCTCAGTCTGTGCCTGCCCCCCGAGTTGCAGAGAGCTGGGCACTGCTGGAGCGACTCCCCCCTCCTAGGACAGGCATCGAAGATTGCACTTGAAGGGCTCAGTGGAGACCCCCAACTCTTTCCTGAGGCCCAGGGCAAGTGAATCAGAGAGACCTACCATTTACATGCCTAAATTAGTTGCTTTGAATCCCAGCCTCAGTGAGAAAAAGAAAAAAAGAAAAAAAAAAAGGGCGGGGTGGCAAAACTATCAAAAAACCCCTCCTACAAGAGGAAACTTGATGGAAGTTGGCACATTTCCATAAAACTTTGATGTCTGGTGCAGTAATGAATATTCTGAATTATGGGGGGGAGAACAACAAAAAAACAACAATTTCCTGGGAAATCCTGGACGGTTTCCAGCACAGAGAACCAGACTAAGCCCACGAGAGGGAGCTGGTGCCTCTGTGCAGCGCCGGACTGGCCACAAAATGCTGCCTGCCCGCAGAAAGCCTGTGCTCCTGGAGCAATTTCCAGGGGGAAAACCAGCAGCCGTGCGAGGGATGAGACGTCTTGGCTGGAAGCAGCCCAGGGAAGGGTGGCTGCAGGACCGCGCTGCTGATGCCAGCCACACCGAGCTCTTCTTGCTGACGGCGGGCCCTGGCCAGCCTCCAGCATCTGCTCGCTCCCACGCCGGCGGCAGCCAGGGACGTGCCTTGGTTTGGCTGTGCAGGATAATTCTGGTGCACCTAACTTCAGCTCCTGGGTTGCCTGTGCTAGAAGAGGGGGCATTTGCATCCAAGCCCCAAAGCTGGTACCAAGCCCTGCAAGGTTTCAATCCAGAGTCTGTGGCCACGGGCTGCTTGGAAGTGGGGTGCGACCCTCTGTCCCTCCCTCTCTTTTGGTTGCAGTGCTCTTGGGAGTCTCCAGAATTGCTAGGCTGATGTTGGGCTGGGCCTGGGCAGCATGAGGGGAACCTTATTTTCTTGGTACCTATGAGGTCCTGGGGAGTAGAGGGGGGGTCAAATCGGATGGCGCTGCGCCTTTCTGTCCCATTATGAGTGACTCTGTCCCCTCTTTCTGATTTTCCTACACATTCCCTCTTTGCGATGACTCCTTGAACATCTTCCTGCCCCTCTAATAATAAACTCCGCTGACTCCCTCCATTCCTCTCATAAATGGTCACAGCCAAAACACAAGACTAGCACCTGCAACCCACCATGCATGCAAATAATGGAAATTCCACCTTTTTCCTCCTCACCCGTGGGTTTTAACCCTGTCTTCAACCCACTGCCTGATGCCTTCAGCAATTGTATGAAAGTAGAGAAGGGAAGAAGTCCTCGAAGGTCTTTGGGGAGAAGGTCATCTAGGTGAGACTTCAAATGAAGCTCTACCACCGCTTCCCCATGTCTGACCTCGGGAGAGTCACTCGGTGTCTCTGATTCATGTCCTTAAGATGGAGATAACAGTGCAGGGCTTCTCGCCCTGACCTGGAGGGCTCTTTGGATCTCGGCACTCAGTATCTTGGTGATGTTTCACCCAGCTGGTCCAGGGATGTCCTTACACTGGGACGAGGAAGGGTCAGCCTGCCCACCCACGGCAGATGTCTGTGCACTCAGAGCTTGCCTCTCCCAGGCCCCTGCAGCGCTGTGCTGCTGTAACCGGTGTGAACACTCTCCATAATGTGATGCAGAAACTTGTCATGGCAAAGCCGGGGCTGCTCCCACGTCGCTCACTCCTCCAGAAATGCTGTTCTTTGACTCACTGTGGTGCCAAGGAGCTTTTGTTAGGAACTCTGTTAGAAGCTGGGCATGCAAACAGTGCAGAAAGACATCTCTCCCCCACTTCCCCATCACACAGGAGCTTTTACAATGGATGAATGTAGACACAGAGGTGAAGGCAAGGGTGTGGGCATTGTTTGGTACATCGGTCGCTTGGTCACTGCCTGATTTGTTGTCAGCAGGCTGACAGGTCTCATGATGGGCTGAGGCTGCTCAGTAGGTCTGATGGGGTCCAGGACCCCTTGTCCAACTCTGAGGCTCCTGACAGTGCAAACATAGGAGCTCCAGGGCCAGGACTTGCAGAGCCGGGTGCCCTCAGAAAGCCTCAAAAAGCAGCAGGAGGGCTGCACGCTGCCACTGACCTGCCTCTCCCTTCGGCAGGCAGGCTGCCTCCTCCCCAGCACTGGCGTGGGTGAGAAGGAGGGCTGAGCACAGCACAGCCTGTGCTACAGCAGACAGGAGAGTGAGGAGGAGGCTTGGGGATGTGCCCCACCCTGCAAAAGCTGGGAGACTGGCTTGTCTGCTCATCACCCAGCTCCCAGCTGGATGTCAGCAGTGATGAGAAGGGAGGGTCGTGCTTTACCCCCTCCCCACAGCAGAAAAACCTCCCCAGGATGCTCTGTGTCTCCTTTCCCCATGCTCAGAGCGGTACAAAGCTTTCCCTGGGCATGTGGACCTTGCTGCTGGGGTGGATGTATCTGGAGACAGATGCTCTCCCCAAGGTTTGCTGCCTGCTGTGGGGCTGAAGGATTTGGAGGAAGCAGAGCTTGATGAATTCCTAGGTCCGACCATATTTCATTTCCCAAAATACCCACCGTCGCCAAGGCGTGGTGGCAGAAACGCAGCACTTCCCCTAGATGCTGTCCTGCTTCCAAGGAAACCAGCAGGAGCGGTGCTCAGCATCTCCCAGGCATTACTGAAATGGTCCTGCCTGCGTGGCCCCGTTCTCTTATTTGGAGCAAGAGGGAGCTGGGTCGGAGGCTGTCACAGCAGCGTCCCCACAGATAATCTCACCTCCCACTCCAGACCCTCCATGTTAAATGCTGCACCGCACACGTTGGCAGGAGTGTGAGGAAGCAAACGGGTGAAACCAAGCTCCTGAAGCTAAATGCTACAGGGAGAGGCTCCATCCAGACAGGTAAAGAGCACAGGGCAGGGTCCCAGGTAAACAGCACAGGACCCATCCCACCATCAGGACCAGGTGGCAGTGAGGGCACGGGAGATGTCACGGCCTGGTTTTTGGCTGTGGAAGTGACACCAGAAGCATCGCTTGGTGCTGTGGACGTGTCAGAGGAGAGAAGATACCCTGTGTGTCTGCTGTGAAAGCCATGCCCAGAGGACAGGGGGTGAGGTTTTGGCCGCAGAATGGGTCTCGTGATGCTGAGCCCACCCCAGAGCTATTTCTGTTGGCACTTCCTTCATCCCATCTCCCTTTCAGCCTGAACGAAAGTGGGTTCTCCTCCACGCAGGGAGGCAGGAGAGAGCGGCTGTGAGCAAAACCAGGGCCCGATGCCAAGCGCTGTGTTTACAGCCCCGAAACGGGAGGGCACGTCCCTGGGTTTTGCTTTCAGAGGAAGGAAAGCTTCGTGGGCCTCTTTTCCCATCAGAGATTCTGTTTCCTTTCCCCCGCCCTGCTCGTGCAGCAGTGACCAGGTTGCAAAGCAAAGCTAGCGGGAGCAGCGAATGCAGCAGCAAAAGCCACCGCGCTCCCACGCCCGTGACTTTGGGCATGCATCTCCTCACTCAGACTCAATTTTGAGGCTCTGGAAGCCTTTGCTGAGACATTGTAAAGTCCCTTCAAGACATGGTTGTCTTTTTTCTGACATTTTAACAAGTTGGGAGTGGGTTAAAGCCTGGTACGCAGTGTATCAAAATGGGGCGAGTTATTCCTACCATGCCCTTTCCTTAGCAAGCAGGAGGGTGTCTGCAAACCCAGGGTGGCTTTTCCACCCAGCAGGAGGGCGTCTGCAAACCCAGGGTGGCTTTTCCACCCTGGTATTGCTCCCTGGATCAGTGTGGGTGGCTTTTGTTTCCCATGTCCCTCCCAGGCTGTCATCCGTGAGGTTCACAAGCCCTTGTTTGCGCTGAGTGGTTGGCGAGCTGGGCTCAGAGGGTCTGCTCTGCCCATGGATGGGATCGATCACGGCATGTGAGCTGCTCTCACCATAACCCGCGAGCGGTGGGGACGTGGTGAGAGAAGCCAAAGCCCAGCTGCAGTGTGCAGGGATGCTCTTGAGGTGGACCGATGCCTTTCCCTCCTTCTGCCCTACCACCAGCGCAAACACACCCCAGCAAAACCATGCCCTGCTTTTCCAAAAGAATAATAATTAAAAAAACCCAAAGAACACACAGCCTTGAATTTTTGGCTAACCCTGCTGGGAAAATACCCTTCTGCTCGCCCAGTGAGGAATACGATTGTGTTCCCAGATATCATCCTGTTTGTTCCTCTGCCCTGCTGAACACACCCGTCGGGCTGGGATGGTTTCTGCCAGGATATTTCCTTGATCTGCAGCTCCTCCGCCTGCCGTGGGCTTTCCTCCGGGGACAGCCCTGCTCTCCTTGCCCTCCTCGGCCGCAGTTGCAGAGGTTTCAGCATGGCTATTACCTGAGGTGTGACAAGTTTCTAGACGTAATGAGGGATGGCCCAAGCTCTTGTTCTCACCATGCAACTGGGATTTTGATGCCGTACCTGGCTGGGTCAGCAGTAGTGGGTCAGGAAAGAAACTGGAGCATCCTGATCTTCCCACGCATGTGCTGAGTTTTTCCACTCACGATGAGTTTTTCCACTCACGATGAGTTTTTCCACTCCCAGTTGGGGTTCACTTGGAAAAAATCAGACCCAGAGCCCTTGAAACAAATTAAGAGTAGAGAGGTTGTCTATGGAGCTCATCACAGCTTTCCCAGAGAGAGAGAGAGAGAGAGAAACGTGCTTTTCTCGTTTTACTCTCAGCTTTTACCTAACCTTGGAAATTTCAGCTATTGGGTTTCAGCACAGAGGATCACTGCCAGGCCTGAAATACCCATCACGCAAAAGATGAGTCAAGAACCTACAGCAAATAAATGGGGGAAAAAAAAAAAAGAGCAATTTTGAAAACCGTGACTGTTTTCTTGCCTTCTGGGGTGGGGTGTGTGTGTCTACCCTTTATAATGGGTAGACATGGAAAATTTTATTTCTTACAGAAGTAAAATGGACGACTAGCCTAAGGCTTTCTTGGTGTCCCTGCGGATGGCTGTGGAGGCTCTCACAAGGCCAGCTGCTACCACAACTGTGTCCTAGGTGAGTTTCTGTCACATATCACTAGCCTGGCAGGTTCAAATGACTGCTCTCTACACCACCATGTACTGCCAGGATCTTAAAGTTTAATTCAAAAAAACCCACAAAACAAACACAACCCCCCCAGTGACCAGAAAGACAGTTGTGAAGACAAACATGAGAGCTGTCACCTACTTTTCTTCCTGAAGAGGCTGGCCAAAATCTTCTGTGGCAAAGCTTTTGATTGGTCTTTCATATGCATTTGTGCTGCCACGGTTCAGATGCCTATCGCAGCCCAAGATTTCCAAAGCAAGACCAGAGCCTCGCTTGTCAGGACCAGTGTGAACATACAGCAGAGGGGACGGTCCCATTGTCGTGCCTGCACGTTGACCGCTCATGTCATGAAAGAGGATCAGGAGGGCTGGACCTCGGACAACGGGAAATTCCCACTTTCAGTGAAAAAGCAATGACAGTTTTGGGAATTATCAACTGAGTTGTGTTACAAGTGCAAACTTAAATAAACCTGTGAGAACCATTTCTCCCCAAACACAGTTGTGGCCAGTGGCATCCTCCTTGGCGAGGACGGGTGTTAACTCTTTTGGGGGAATCCCAAGAGGGTAATGGGTTTTTCTCTTTCACCTCTTCTTCCTCCTCCCAACCATCCTTCTTCACTGCCCTTTTTCCTTCAGACCCTGCAGGTCTCCAATATCCCCTCTCCTGGCTGCAGAGATGCCACCACAGAATAATAAACCTTGGCCCTGGATCCAAGAAGGATGATTCACAACCATAACTCTAACCTGTTTCCTCTACAAACAGGGTGGCTACAGCCAAATTGCTTGCAAGGAGCAGCCCCATGTCAGGGCACTGTTTGAGATGATGCTGGTTGGGGTGTGCCCGAGCCATGTTGATGGTCCAATGGCATGGATGGCATTGGGGCTGGGCTTATGCCCTGTTTGGTGAGCTAGTCTGGATCTGGCCCTTCAGCCAGGGCATTGGCAGTGATGTGAATCACGGTGGTTGACTCCATGCATGATGGTGCTGTCTGATATCTCCCCATGAGCCTCTAAGCTGATGGGGCTGAATTATCGCTTAAGACCTTGGATGTTAAGGGAATGCTTTGGTCCCCTGTTGGCTGGTAGCTGTGACCCCAAAGGACTCATGTTCCTCACCCATTATGACCAATAGCAGGGCTCCTCGTGACCGTCACAGCTGTCACGCTGAGATGGAAGTCTACCTGGATCACCTTGTATTTCAGCCAGACACGGTGGATCTGGGCTAGCCCTGTCCTTCCTCGCTGGAGGTTTGGTAGCCTCTGTCATCTGCCACGAGGCTGACCTGAGGAGCTCTGTCCTGTTGTTTGGAGCCTACCAGGTCAGCTACAGTCCCAGATGTGCTTTGGGAAAGGGAAGAATAGAGCAGGCTGCCTGCAACAGTCAGGCCTTAGAGGGAAAAGGCAAAATATCACACGCAGGTCTTCCTTTTTCCCTGGGGTTCCTGGATCCCATGATCTCCCCCCTTCCTGTCCTTCACCTAACCCTGTTGCCATTGCATGGCCAGCTGAAGCAACCCAGTCTTCCCTGACCTGCCAAGGAGGGAGGAGAGGACACGACCAGATCAGGCTGATGCTGTCCGGGGCTGGGCTGGACTACTTGCCCTGCATGCACCATCTGCGTGACTCAGACACACCGGGAGCACTACCCACGGCTGCCTTCTTCCCACCTTCTCCCATGGCGTCTCCTTTCCCCACTGAGGCTGCAATTTGCAACCCTGAGCTGAAACGGAGAGTTTCCTCCCTGCACCATGGAGGAGAGCTGCGATCGGAGCCACCCTCCAGAAAGAAAAAGGGAGAAAGTGGGGAGAGTTGACATTAAAACATCCCCAGACCTGGCATTTTGCTCCACCTTGCCGCTCCATCACGGGTTGAAAACACGCTTTGTCTGGCTCCAGTTACACAAAAGGGACAGGCGTTGCACAATGCGCTTCCAAGGTCTGGCACAAACACATGCTGTCGGCTGCCAAGTTCGAAATGGGTTAAGGTTTCTTCCTTAAAATTCCCAGGCTCTGTTAACTGTTTAATATCCTCCGTGGCACCATTGGGTTAACACCCACCTAGCCCAGTTTCTGCAGCAAGAATCACCCTGCTGCCCTCCGCTCTTTTTTTTTTATGTCCCTGGGAAAGTAGTTTTAACACCTCCGCGCTGTGTCCCCTGAAGTCTCCTGACACCATCTGCACTTCCCACTACCCCAGTTGTCTTTGCCCCGGCTTTTCTTCCAGCTCTCTTCTCCCCTTGCTTGAAAAAGTTGGCTGCTCTCCGCTTCAAAGGACACCCGTCCCCCCGCCCCACCACTGTGGTGCTGGTTGGAGCCCAGAGCCCTTGCAGTGGCCCTGGGCGTGACTGCAATATCAACAGCGCACAAGAATAGCGTGGTTTTGGGACCTGGCCAGACCCCTGTCCGGGACCCAAAGCCTTTGCAGTCTTATCCTTCAGGGACACAGTGCCAGGGGCCAGGTGATGCCCCAGATGCCTTCGCCATCCGGGCCCCACAGGAGACTCTGCAGTCTGACTCCAGTGGCTGATTAAACTGGGATTTGTGGAGCTATAGAAAATGCTCCTCAGACCCTGAAGGGCTGTGGTTAATACCTGAACAGTGTCTGCCCATAACAACATGTACATTTTGCACAGCGCTAAGTAATGCCACCATAGGAGAAACAGTGAAGCATCGATACTTCCCTCCCATCCCATCTTACTTCTTACCCTCATTTTGCCTGTCTTTAATTATTTCCCCCCAAGCTTTGTGAGTTTGCTTTGATTTATTTTGCTTTGTACCGATATTTCTCAACTCCCTCCTCTCTCTTTCCAGTTCTGGGTAAAATATTAATCTTGTTTATTATTATTAACCTTCCCTCTCTCTAATCTATTTAAATGCTTTCTCACATTTCCACTTCCTACAGCCCATTTCTCACTTGCAGATTTTCTATTCAGCTGCGCTTTGCTTTAACAGTGTCATTTATTTACTGTTCATTTATTTGTTTTAATTTCAAAGCTTTTCTTCTTTCTTGTTGTGGGCTGTGTTCATGCATTGCTTCCTTCTTCCTGCTGAGAAGCTGCATTTTTCTGCTTGGTTGGCTCCAAGATGAGCTAAATTCAGTGCAATAATTCTGTTTCACTTCTGGATTTTTGATGTAGATGGAAGGGAAGGAAGTTTTGGTTTCCATTTCTCCAGCTGGCTGAGAGAAGCCTGGCTATTATATGGAAATCAAACATGTAGACTAATACTTACTATTTCCCCCCATGCTCTAGCAGATCATGTTTCCTGCCTGATGTCGTTCACGCATGTATTTATACAAAGTCTTGTTCAGAGAGTATGGCTTTTTCATAGATTATTTCCTAAGTATAGTTGCTACATTAGCTGTCATGTGGGTATCTCACATCCTTGCTAAAAAAGGAGATGATTAAAGATTCATGCTCAAGGTCAGGGCAAATCCAGAGAACAGAGTGGAAGATTTCGAAAACTGGATGCTCATCCCCTCCACCCTGCACCGGGCACAGGCAGAGACAGAAATTGTTGGGGGCTGAAGCTGCTGTAGAAAGGAAGAACTGGGCAAAGGAAGAATGACTGGAAGCAAAAGGCCCGTCACAGGGGTTGGGCAAGGGGTCATCTGCCCAGGATCCTGCAGACACATGATCAGAGGAAGAGCCTATGAACCAACTCCTTGGGGAGGAATTTGGGGAAAAGAAAGAACAACTGGATGTTCTTTATTCTGTTTCCACATCATTTGTGACCTTACAAACCTTGACTCTGAGCTCCCCTTGGTCATTTCTCTCTCTAAAGATGAAGGGTCCTGGAGGTGGGTGTTGGTCTTCGAGGTGGGTGTTGGTCTTTTCTCCGAAGTAACAAGTGATAGGACGAGAGGAAATGGCCTCAAGTTGCGGCAGGGGAGGTTTAGATTGGATGTAAGGAAAAATTTCTTTACTGAAAGAGTGGTGAAACATTGGAACAGGCTGCCCAGGGAAGTGGTGGAGTCCCCATCCCTGGAGGTATTTAAAAGACGTGTAGATGAGACGCTTAGGGACATGGTTTAGTGGACATGGTGGTGTTGGGTTGACGGTTGGACTCGATGATCTTAGAGGTCTTTTCCAACCTCAGTGATTCTATGATTCTATGATTCTATTTCTCTCTCTAAAGATGAAGGGTCCTGGTCTGCTGAGATGTCTTCTTGACCAGGACTTGTTTTATTTCTCAGTCATTTTCGCTCCTATTCGTAGTTTAACTCCTGCAGCTGTTTCCATGCACTTTGTGCCTCTGCCGCATCCTGCCTCATTTGGCAAGAGGTGATGAAGTGGTTGTGGGAGCAGAAGGAGGGAGCCCAGAAGGACTGGAAAGGTCATGAGGGACTGGAAAAACCTGACAGAGCCCAGACTTGGTCTACAGGTAGCAACAAACATCATCGCTTGGAAACCCTGGATGCTTCCGGAGGACAGAGAAGCAGAGCAAAACAAAAGCATCGGACCCCATCCCTGCCTGGACCATGGGAGCCTCTGAGTGACAGTCCCCAGGCACAAATAGTGTCATTGCAGGAATGATACAAGCTGGTTTTCTGCTTAAAGCACTTTCCTTAGTACCAGTGAGATAATTCTGAATGGCTGCAGACAATCCAGCGAAAACCTTCTTTTTTGCCTCCTCCCCCACTTCCCACAGATACGAAGCTCTCATATCAGGGCAGAGAGAAAGGATGGAGGATGCCAGGTGACGCCTACCATCTTGCAAGCGATGAGCCACCCCAGACTGGCGCAGCTGCCTCTGCTTTGCTCCAGGTTTCGTGGTTCAGCCCAACGGAGTAAGAAGGGACTCCCATGTTTGAATCAGATAAATTGTTTCCCAAATTAGCAACGCAGACATGGTCAGCAGGAGTAGGCCTTGGAAAAAAAGATTGGATCTGAATGAGACGTTAAAAAAAATTGCTACCGGGAGCCTCGTAATAGGTTCCTACGCACAAACACACCCATCACTGATCACATCTTATGTGCTGTCACTCCCCAAACCTCAAATTACTGCAATCAGAGGAAGTCAAAGTAAACGCGGTCCCAGTATAAAACCTTAGCGTCGTGCACCATCCTACATTGTTCAGGCTCTGAGGGCACAACAACCATGAAGGCTTTTCTGATTGCCCTGCTGGCGGCAGTCCTGTGTGCCAAGCAAGGTAAGGAGCTTCGGAGGCTGGGAAAGCCAGACGGAGAGGATGAAAATACCAGAAGAGAAATTAGAGATAACACAGGGACAAGAAGGTTTGACAGCTTTTATTGCAATTGGTGAGGTCTTGGTAGTGCAGTTTTTCTTTGGCATCAGCTGTTGTCAAGCAATATTTAGTGTGGTTGAGTCTTAGATTCTGAGTGAGTTCTGCCGAGGTACCCATAACCCAAAGAAGATGAGCTCACCGCTCTGGTTTCTCAAACCCTCAAGTATCAAGCTCCGACCACTCACATCTGAAGACAGACATGTGAACCCAAAAATACTAATAGGAATTAAGCTGGGCTCACAGTTTTGCCTTTGGTTTTATTTTTGTTCCTGAATGAAACTGGAGGAGCTCTTGATAAAGGTAATATGGCTGGTATTGACACCGCATCTTCTGCCAGCATTTCACTTTATTTCCCACAATGACATTACAATTAAGAAACTAGGTTGCTGGCAGATATTTGAAAGTCTAAGAGCTCTTTGCTCATAGGTTTGAAGAGCTTTTTTAAGTGTCTGGGAGCGAGTGTGTTTGTAATGGGATGCACGCTGCTCTGTGCTCGTCCTCTTTCCAAAGGAGGTGCAGATATAACTAGATAATTGTGTAGAAATATCCAGTTGAGAAACATTGGCTCTGTGCATGTATTTGCAATCCCGAGGAGTACTGCAAGCTTTTTTCCACCGTTAAGGCTATTTCTGGCTGCATTCGCAAAACTAGAGCTAATGGAGGGTGGAGGCCAGACGCAGGCAAGGCTTTATAACAGCTATAATGGTTTAAGCTGTTATTGTTTCCTGACTGGGAGGGATTTTCCTTGCATCAGTCAGTGAACACGAGTGCATTTCAGTTGCTTTCACGCACACGTTGGGGTCTCGGCTCCATCTGCAGCAGGAAGTGGCTTGAACAACCTTGTGAGATTTGGCAGAAAAGCAGATCAGAGAGAGCTGCAGGGACTGTAAAATGCAGTAGCGCTTGCTAGGCAGCATGTCTGGGATTGCTCTGGCATGGTCTGCAGAAGGACAGTAGCCCACAGCTTGGGTTGGGGGACCTCCAGAGGAGAGGTGAGAGGCTTAACTTATCCAAGTGATGGAGAAACAGCGAGTGCTGAATAGTCAGTTAAAGAGAAGTTAAAACCAGGATGCAACAAGGATGATTTTATCTGCTGTTACGGAGAACACCTGCGCTCGCAACACCTGGCACTAGAAAAGAGCATCTGGGTAGGTTTCAGAGCAGGACAGTCATATGCTGAGGCACCCAGAGCTGGCTCCAGAGCTCTACCCAAGGCACCTGAGCTCCCCGTATCAATTCTCCTACCTGGGGTAGTTCGGGCCTAAAATGGCTTTTAATTCTCTTTTAAAACTGCTTCTGGAATTGTCTAACCAAGTTTCACGGGCAGGTTCAACTTCAGAGATTGATTTGAATCAACAGCAGCTGGGCTTTGGAATGTCCCTGGGAGGAGTTTTCCTTGTTGAAAACAGGTTCAAAATCAATTGAAAGGGGCTTGTCTGTGCTGAAATAAGAGCATTCCTGGGTTGAGAAAGCCAGGAGGAACTGAACCAGGGAAATTTCAGCCTAACGGAGGACCCTCCCTGGTTTGCAATTTGATCACCTTCAACCAAGAGCTCTCCGCCGCTGGTGACAATGGAGCAGGCTGTCCCCAGAGCAGCTTAACTGCCTCTGTCACCCCTGCTCAGAAATGAGGAGCATGTCATGGGACTCTGAAGAGGAGGGAAACAGTTTCCACCAGTTGTGAATCCACTTCCAGGAACGAGATGGCACATGCCTGTGTTTCTAGCATGGCCAGCTGGCCAGCCTGGAGATTTGACTCAATTTACTTCAGCTTTGTTCAGAAATACATATCCTACCTCCTTCTGGCTTTGTAATAGACCTGGCTCAGCCCTGCTAATAATATCACTGAGAACATGTTGTTCCAGGCGCTGGTAGAAATAATCTTTCTATTGTCCAGGGCAACCTCTCCCAGGGAACTCCCTTTAATGTGGCTCTGTGCTCAGTAATTTAGCTCACAGGGTGTTATAGGCTTTAATTAACTCATGTCCGTACAATGTTTTGCAGACGCAGTCTGAAAATACTAAAAACTAAGCTCTCACCTGAGAACAGTGCCAGTTCATCCTCTCCTTGCCAGAGCTATACTAGACCCAGCTGGGCAGGTCGCGAGCTCTGCTTTTGCAGGTTGGCTGTCAACCAGGCCAATGCGGACCAGGGGGAGAAAGAAAGGTCACCCGAGAGTGCTGCTCAGGCTGAAAAAATGTGTTTTCAAGTTTAGTCACCGAAAATCTCAAGTAAAGAAAGAAAACTCGTTTTGTTCTGTTTGTTTGCTTTTTCAGCTTCATGAATCAAAACCAACCTCTAATGCCACTTGTCGTGAAGACTTGCTCGTAATGTACTTTTCACCTTGTATTTTCCAAGAAGGGACATGGCTTTTGACGCTTTCTTCCCAGGAGAGCACTGCTGGAAACCACTAATATATGTCATTTGCGCTCTTTCCAGCTTCCTCGCTGTTTTGCTACACGTGTGACAACGAGCACTCCAACTGGAACTGTCTTAAAACCTACAAGTGTGAAGACCATGAGAAATACTGTACAACCACATACAGCTCTGCTGGGTTTGGTGAGTATCTCCCACACCTCAAGGCTTTTTTTTTTTCTCCCCCTCCAGGGAAACTGATGGGCAATAGTTTTTTTAGGGCACTAGTTGGTCTTGTTGGAAAGAATCGATCACTGAGGTTTACGGATCACAACACGTAACGTGTGTGAATCCCTCAGCGGCACTCTGTGATCCACCGCCTGCGGTATGCTCCTCACCGCCTTGTGGCAGGGCTGGTTGAAGCACACAGATTTTCGTGAGCAGACCCTGTCGCTTGAGCTGAGAGCTCACAGACGTGCTTTGTGATGGAGGTTGGAAAGGGGTTGGATGTAAGTAATGTGGTTTCAGAAATCTACAATGCATTGGCAGTGATTTTTTGCTGTCCTATGGGAAGCACGGTGTGGATTTCTACCAAGGACTTTCTAGTGTCACGCATTTGATCCAGGTTGTGTGGATACTCACCCAGCACTCATCAAATCTGCCGATAGCTGTTACTGCTGCATCGCAAATTAAGCATAGTGCAATATACCTCCTCCTATCGTCCTCTGGTCAGCTCTTGCACAAGAATCTTAAATCACAGCTCTCCTTTCTTGTCTCTTCTCCATCCAGGCAAGGACATAGGACACCGCATCACCAAGAAATGTTCTGTAGACTGTCCTGAGACAAACTTGAACTTCGGTATGGCGGCTTATTCCACCAAATGCTGTAGTACCTCCCTGTGCAATTTCAGTGGTGCCAACAGCATAAAAATCAGCTATGCCGTGATGTTCCTGGGAGTTGTGGCCAGTTTGATCTCTGTCATCAGGGCAGGATTGTGATGAGGGGTGGGAGAAGATGTGACAACCCAAGAACCTACCAGGTATTCCCCAACTGAGAAACCAACATCCTCTGTCAAGTGTCTCCAACGGGGTCTATGCTACCCTGTTTTTTCCAAGACATTGCTTCAGATCCCATCCACAAAACGGCACAGCAGTGTAGCTCCTATTTCCTTCCCCCCCCCCGTATCATTGTTGTTTTGTACTAATTTTCCCCGCAAAAGCTCTTTTGATAGCATGTGTGTGACAATCGTCAAACAAAATAAAGATTTGTGTTATTCTAGAGCGTGTTTGTTATATCCACACTAAGATCAGCCTGAGAAAAGAGCTCTGCCAGAAGGGTCTGTAATCTGAATCTCTAATTCACATTGAATTCCTCTTTTTAGCACCTGGGAGTCTTCTCCTGGCTGCCTTTCTCAGCTGACTCTGTTGCATCCAGCAGCTCAAGACAGACACTCCATAAAGCCAGATGTTCTGCCTGATCACTCAGTGCTAACGAATGAAGGTGACAATCTGGAAAGGTCAAAGATGTTTGTGGTGTTCCCATTGCAAGCAACAGCGAGAATTATTTTGTACCTGCTAACACACAGGACTGGGGGTTGGCCAGGTATTGGTTGTGCTTCTGGCTGTGCTGCAAAGTTCTCGTGTGATCTCTGCAGGGTGGATGGTTTCAGCTTTTAAAATAGGTAAAGAGCCCACACCAAGATGCTGGAGATGTCCAAGATGAGGACGGTGCTGCTGGAACCTGTCCTCGTGGAAAGGGGACCCTGTGTGCCTGCTTGGAGAAGGTGCTGCTGTCTGAGTGATTGCTCATGACTTCCCTGCAGCGACAGGGGAAACAGGCAGAAAGAGCCTGGCAGAGGCAACGGGTGTCTGATCTGGTGGGGGAGGTCTCTGCTCCTTCCCTTTCCTCTGTCGCTGCTGCATTTCCAGGCTTGGGGATGGAGGAGATGGGGTTGAGATCCCCTGCAGCTCTTGGAGGTGCGGAGCTATAGGTAAGATGGGCAAAATACATGCACTCTTGGAGCTGGAGGGTGCGTAATTCCCAGCTGAGCAGTTTATAAGTGCAGTGCTGCATTTCGGGAGGGCTTGTATAGAAGTGGCGCCTGGAAAAAAGCCCTGATGTTTGCAGCCCAGCTGGATTTGAGGGGAGTCCTGCTCCACCAGCGCTCAAGACAGGCTGCAAAGTGCATGTGTTTCTGCGCAACGGGGAGAAACTGCAGGGCTGGCCGAAGGCTGTGAAGATGGGATTAGGTTTAGTCATCCTATAAAGATTTAATTTCTGGGCAAGGAGGGTGTTCTGGCATTTATTTAATTACGAGATGGGCTAACTGAAGAACGGTAGCGTTGTAGCATTTCTGTGCTAAGGGACCAACAGAAACTTGGGTTTTGCACTTCTTTTTAACCACTTTTCCCATCACTTTTCCTATATGTTAATCACAATAATTTCTGAAATGATTCTCAAAGCTTTTGGCCAACTTGAAAATCCACATTCAGTAAAAACATCTGAATTTCACAGTTACTTTTAAATTTCAGCTTTTGTTTCATGAAAACGACATGTTTTCACCAAAATAAAGACATTGTTTGCCCTTCTCACATGACAATTTCAACCAGGTTTAGAACAAGATGAGCAAAACACTCTCCTTCCTTCTCCACTCAGCAACTGTCAAGGGAAATAAGTCTTTCCACCCCATCCTCCACCCCCCATTAAAACCCCTGTTACTCTTTCCAAAATCTTCTTGAAGTTCAGAGCTTCCAAGTACTTGTAAACCGTGATATTATCTTCTCCTTTGCCTTGTTCCCTCTGGTGTTCTAATCATCTGTGTCCTTTCTACCCCCATGGGTTCTTTTCAATCTGTCTCATCTGGCACTGGCGAGGGGTGAAGGTAACATTCGTATCAGGGGGACATACGGGACCAGCTGGGAGAGTGCAGGACCATCTAATGGAAAATCTCGACTGTCAGAAATCCTGCAATAACTCCTTTAAGAAATACAGCCTTGCCATCTCAAAATCTCAGCAGCTTGCAGGAGACGAGATATTTTAGTTTTTGCTTGGATGAGACTACAGGGGGGGGGGGGGGGGGGGGGGGGGGGGGGAAGTGCCTGGCTGAGCTGCTATTTCTGTACCTGTAAATGGATGCTGTTGGCTGAAATAAATCTGAATGTGGGCTGCCTCTGCAGGCAACGTACAGGCTGCAGAATGGCAGAGCCCCCTTTTCTGCTATTACCTCAAACAGTCAGCAATAGAAGTTGATTTACCGATAAAGGTTCATGAAATCCCTTCTGGATTGGGGAAAATAAAATGTTTCACAAGGAAGAGAGGGTTGCAGTGCCTGGCATGGAGGGTGCCAACTTCTGTTTTCCTCCTGCCTGGTGCCTTACAAAGGTATTGGCCTTATGAAGCCAAACAACACCCCTCCTTTGAGCTTTCTTGGTTAATTGCCACCTCTGTTCCAACTGAGTTTCATGCTCTACCTATTGAGAAAGCAGAAGTTTCCTCACCTTAGTCACGCAGGTTTCCATACTAACAATATTTATACGTCCAATTTAGAGGTGTTGGAAAGAGTTACATCACCTCAAGAACTGGGCATGCCTTTTCGATGAGATAATGACTGTAGGTGGGTGATATTGGAAGCCGAAATATTCAATGGGAGATGGAAATCTGAGCAACTTGGAGACTAAGAAAAAAGGGAAACAAAACAGATGGAGAGCAGCAAGGGGCAGAGTTGCTGGCAGAGGCCTGGGGCACGCAGGTCGCTCCTGAAGCTCCGAGTGTCACGTGAAAGGGATCCAGCTGGACCGTTTCTGGGACTGTGCCTCCGTCCCCACGACTAGATGGCGGAAAGACAACGGTGGGAGGAAAAAGCAACTGCAATCAGAATAAGATGGGAAAGATTCCGATTTTATACAGGGAGATAGGATGAAACATGTTAAAAAAGGAGGAGTAAAGAGCATAATTTTGGCTGGCTATAATTTTTTTTTCTGAAGATTTAATGAGTTGAGATCCTTGATCAGACAATCCCTCATTCTCCATGCTTTTACTGGTTTGTTTTTTTCTCCTGACATTTATTTTTTGTAATTTGTGAAAAAAATCACAGCTTGTTCAATGTGACGGGGGTGGGTGTTATTTTATTTTTTAATTTAAGTGGTCATTTTCATTGCCCAGTGGAATTTATTTTCTAGTAAGAGAACATTTTCCCTCATACAAAATATCCAATTTTAGAACAGAAACATTTACGATTTTGAACTGCTGTCTCAAAAAGGCCCACAGAAAATGATGTCTGGTCCCCTATGAAATGCAGTGGAAGGAGACTGCTCTTCTGATCTAGCTGTATTGACAATCCTGGGAGACATTTTGTAGAAGTTTCAATCCCAATTTCAATTTCAAATTCAATCAATTTCCATATGTACTAAAACAGTGTGCGAGGACAGGATCTTCAAGGATGCAGCCTGATCCGAGACCGATGCTGACCTGGAAAGGAAAACATTCCTCTTCTCACGTGGACACTGTTTTGTTTTTGTGTTTTGCTTTGCCTCCACTTATCCAGAATTAGAAACTGTTGCATACTTAACATCAGATGAACCAACTGCATTGTGAAACAACGAGGAAAAGAAGAAGCGGGGGGGGATAATATATGCCTGTTTAGATTTCCACCAAAGCATACTTCCACACACAAGCACTGACACGTTACTCTCAATTATCCACCATCTGACACAGCAACCCTACTGTTATTATCCTAGCATCAAAGCAAACACTGCAGAGGTATAAAACCTGCCCTGGGTGAGTCCTCCTTGTTTTGGAGGCTGCGAGACCTATAAAGGATGAAGACTTCTCTTCTCGTCGCGCTCATCGTAGCCCTGTGCACGGAGAGTGGTGAGTCTCCAAGGATTGCTTTGCACTAGCGAGACCCCCCAGAGTCGGGGCATGCCTTTGATATTGCAGGATGACAAGAGGATTTTGCAGCACGAATGGTAAAGCTGAAGGGTCGTTAGGCTCTAGAGAATATTCCAGTCCTCAGGATAAGAAGCCAGGGGACGTGTCCCCACCAGAAGCTGGAAGGATGCTGAGGAGCTGAAGTGGGGGATGAGATACCCATCTCACCTGACTCGCGCAGGCCCAGCCCAGCTCTTGGAGTGGCTCACTGTAGGCAGCTGAGAACCCTTGGTGCGGCTCCGTGAGAAGGGGGATTAGTTGAGGGATATACAGAGCTGGACAGGCAAAGGGCAATATGTACAATAAAGCTGCGAATTTGACATATAACTAACTACAGCCTGATTATTATTTTTTTCACTTGCTTGTTTATTGGTTGCAATTACAAACCATCATTACCTAAATTGGTAGTGATGGGCATGCCACAAGAAGATGCAATTCTGGCTCCCGTCTCTTTCTTGCAGCTTGTTGCTTTGAGGTGCAACTTTGCCGACGTTGATCCCAGGTCTGGGATGGAGACGCAGAGTCCCATTCTCATTCTGATAACTGGTGGCTGTTTCTTTTGGGAAAGATGCACTGGGAACATGCACTTTAACTCTGCCTGGCTGGGCTCTGCCAAGGACCGCTGCCTGTGCCTCTGGAAGATGCCCCGTTTGCACAGGGGCGGGCTGTGGGTCAGGCAAGGAACAGAGGGTGCAGCCTTGAATATCCCTCTGACTATTCCAGGGGAATAGCTGATTTCCTCAGTTTGGGGGGCTTTTGCCTTATTGCAAACTGAATTTTTCTCAGGCTCTGTTGTAGGGCTTTACCTGCAAATTACTTGCCATTCTGGTCCCAGTCTAGCAGAGCACTTAGGCTCACACTTAATTTGAGGCTGTATATGTTCTTACTGTGGGACTTCACAGGGTTTAAATTTGGCATGTGCTAAATCATTGTGCTCAACTGGGTTGAGAAAGTTGAGGGCAATAAAAAGATTCTTTCCTGCTGCTTATCAACTGTAATCACATTTTTTAAAAAGGTCACGTAATGAGACAGCAAACTTACCAAAGGAGTTGGTGAAAATTAACACATACGCAGCACCACTTCACTGTTCAATCTAGCCAGAAGGCTGGTTGCTGTTCCAATTAATCCTGAGCCCAACTGATTTTAACCGTGTAAATCCTGCATCCGCCGGCAGTTGCACTTGCTAATGCCTTTACATGTGTAAGTTGTTTATCTGGGTGGCTCGAATTATTCACATGAAAATCTTCCTTGAGGAATATTCTTTTTCAGTTAGAGCAGAGGTCTCGCTAGGCACAGACAGGAGACCTCCAGAGGCAGCCTGGTTTAACCCCAGGTTTGCATCCTGAGTGGAGCACGTTTCTAAAGGAATATTGTTCCCTTCCCCGCTTAGTCCTCATTACAACGGCTGTCTCAAAAGACGCAATAAAATCAGAAGTGTTTTTCAGTAGCATGAGCAATTGTCGTTCTTACCGGGACAGAGGATCAAAACTGTCCTACCTGACTTCAGGGTCTTAACTGAGCTACCAGGTTAGGAGCCCACATGCCTCCAGAGTCCTCTGTAGTAAATGTGAGTGAGAGAGAAACCTCCTGAGCACAGAGATGTATTGGCAAACTCACCTCTGCAGGTCCTTGCCCCCTCCCCTGGCTAGAAGAGTCCCAGGACAACTGTACTCTTAAATTAGCAGCTTTGGGAGGTTGGGATGAAACAGGACTTGGGCGTGTAACAAGCTCCACTGTTTCCTGTATAGATTCAGGAAGTTTTTCTTGGAATGGGCTTGATTAAAGAAGCTGCATTAATCAAGGAATAAAATGAGTTACATGTCTGGAAAACCCAGTTGTGTTAATTAAGGAATAAAATGGGTTACATGTCTGGAAAACCCAGTTTGGGGACTCTGCTCTAGTGTAGAGTTATTCTGGGAGGAAAGGGTGGTTCCCAGTGGGGCGGAGCAGAAACGTGCCTGTGTGGGCTTTGCACGAGAAAAGAGAATGAAGCCACGCTGCTTTGAGTGCAGATAGTCTAAAGGAGGGTCCCAGACTTGAAAAAAAACCATGTAGCCTGCAGCGTCAGGAGAGTACTGAATGCAAGAGCCAGGCAGGACAGCCCAGAGAGTCTGGAGATGGAAACGACCATGACCAAGGTAGGAAGCAAATTGCAACAGTCTTGGTATCAAGTCAGAGTGAGCCGGGTGCCAGGTCTGAGGCTTTTGAAATCGTAAGGGTGTTGAGCATGGAACAGAGGGAGATGGGATCTGAGTCACTGCAAGCCCAGTTGCCTGGCCTCTGTGTCCTCTGCTAGCTGCTCTTCAGTGAGAGACAACAGAGGGAGAGTAGGATCTGCGAGGACTACAGACCGCAAGAGGAAGCTGATGGTCAGTTCTGGGTGGCCACGGAAAGGGCAAAGGGGCTGTTAGCTGGAGTGGGGAGAGAAGACAGTTTCCACAGTCAGAGAAGGATGAATAGTGCCCTAAAAGGCATTTTTGTGGCTTCCTATGAAATACAGTGCACAGCCTGGTCACCTGGGTCACGGTCGGAGCTGGGGCCAGCTCTGGGCTAGTAGCACGATAGGGAGCAGAGAGCCTGTTTGGGCCAGATGAGCTTGTCTGAGGTCAAACAAGGGCAGCAATGAGGTCAGGACACTGCTGGCAAAGGCACCAACAAGGGCAAAGAAGCTCAGGCACGGGAGAAGAAGAGCGAGGGAGATGAAGAGCAAGGAAAGCAAAGGACAGTGCTGGTAGAAAAATAAGATGGGTATTAACTGGCCGTAGATAGGGATAGCCTGGAAATGAGACGAATGAGCCTAATCCCCGGTGGGTGACATTACTGCAGGAGTGTTTGCTCCAGATAAACAGATGAGTAGGAAATTCCCCTTATCATGCAAAGAAACCTTCCCTGAGGATCTCTTTGCTATGAATGACTGCTTTAGCTTACTTGAGTGCAAGCTGTTTTCATTCATTCGTATTAGCACAGCGTTTGCAGATTCACAGTGTTACAGATGTACACATTTTGTAGTGTTAGGCAGTCATCACCCACGGATGGCTGTAAAAAGGAGTCTGCTGCAGCCAAGGGGGTGATTTGCCGAGCCCTGTCTTCTACAGGTCCAAGATTGCCTCCCGACACAGGAGTGCTCTGAAAATGAACCAGCCAAATGCAAGCATCCATCTTCCCAGCAAACACTGAGAAGCAGATCTAGGTCACTCGTCCCTCATTTAAGATACGCTGGGGGGTCATGCAGCAAAATATTCATGCCCAGTATGGCCAGGGGGGTTACTCTTAGGTGTGTGTCTCACTTTTTGTATTCAAAAATTTTTTTTAAATAATTCACTGTTGGTCTGTGTGCTCTGAGAGAGGATGTGTAGGCCAGGACTCTTCAGATGACTTGAAGAGGATGTGAAAGAGTGTGGACAGGAATCCACTGGTCTCTTTCCACGCAAGAACTAGTGTCCAGCAAACGGGGCTTAGAGGAGCCAGGCTGGAAAGAAACCACAAGAGCTTCATGCTGCAAGTGGTATTAGACTGGCGTGCTCTTTCCAAAAGCACACTGGGGATACCAGATGTTTAAATGGATTCAGGGAAGACTTAAGTAAGTATCCAGAAGGAAGATCCCTTGAGGGTTACTAAATGAGCAAACCACGTCAGTGTCGGGAGTCTGAGTTTAAAGTAATTTGGGTCCAGGAGAGTCGCTGGGGCCAAGTTTCATGCACCCAAGAGGTTGTCTGCCTGCGGCCGCTGGGCTTGGCAGATCCTTCATCTGGACCAGCACCACCAGTTTTGTGTTCCTACGGATATTTCTAGAGGTGACTGATGGGTGTTGTGTGCTTCTTTTGCAGCTTTCTCCTTGACATGTTTCACATGCAAAGATGCATCTTCCAATATACATTGTCTTGGTACAACCGCGTGCTCTGACCATGAGAAGTACTGTCTCACAACCTATTCTGTCACGGGACTCGGTAAGTGCGAAGCTTTTCCAAGGTTCCGATGACAAGATGGGGTTCAGGTTAGGCTGACTGCAGAGCCTCCTCCCACCATGAGGTGTGGTGGAAGAATTAGTGAGGATCATAGCACACAGAGAGCAAATCTTGCAGCAGGTGGGAACTCAGCATAGCCCATCTCTGTTGCAATATATCGTAACAATACTGCACTGCTGATTAAACACACTCAGGAATGGGAGACATTGGAAGAGAGAGGATTTCTCTGCACAAACCCCTTGTCTCATCTCCAAGCTCAAATATATGCTCATGAGGTGGTGGAATTGGAAAGGGCCAAGTATTGTGGGAGGAGCAATCCCAAGGCACGTTGGTGACTATGTCTTGCAATCTTGCACTGTACAAATGCATTAGATCTCCAAATTCTTGCCCTAGGTTGCACTCAGCTGGCCCTGAAAACAGCAGAGGAGTCATAAGGCCTGGAGATGGTCTCCACAGGTCACATACGCACAAATAATGATGCAGTGTGACGAAGCCCAAGGCAAAACCAACAGCATTAAGTGCAGAACAACGTATTCCCCACTGGCTATTGCACAGCCCATCCATCACTAGAATCTTTAAAAAACTGGAGATGGTCTCCACAGGTCACATACGCACAAATAATGATGCAGTGTGACGAAGCCCAAGGCAAAACCAACAGCATTAAGTGCAGAACAACGTATTCCCCACTGGCTATTGCACAGCCAGTCTATCACTGGAATCTGTAAAAAATATACAAGATAAAAACCCTGACTTTTCTTCCTGTTTTCTCACTCTCCCACTTCAGGCAATGACCGTAACCAGCGTATTAACAAGAAATGTTCTGCATTTTGCCCAACAATTGACCTGAATATCGGCATAGCCAGTGTTGCTACCAGCTGCTGCGAGACTTCCTTGTGCAACATCAGTGGTGCCAGCAGTGTGAAAACCAGCTACAGTATGATAGCTCTGGGCGCCTTGGCCAGTCTCGCTTGCATCCTCCGGCTGGGTTTTTAAAGGGGCTGGGGGGTGGAAAAGAGCTGCTTGGCCTTGCATTGCAAGGGATCAAACTCTCATCTGTACACTGTGAATGCTGCCCGGTTTCTCCTACCTGGAAGGTCACATCCCATCAGCAAATATTTTTGCTCTTACCGTGCTCTGATGACAATGCATAAGAGCACAGCCCTACCTCAAAATGGTGTTTGGAAGAGAAAGGCATGATGTGGAGCCCTGCACATGCAGAAGGGCACCATATAGTCACCGTGTCTCTTACTATTGGCCTTTGTAACTCCCTGCATTTTTTTCCCCTTCATTTTGTCCCTGCCATTCTCTTGTGCCATTTTTCCCTTTATACCATTTTCTGCCCTGTATCATTTTGCTCTGAGGAAGCCTTTAATATTATAGTTGTTAAACAGAAGCTGGGCACAATAAAGTGTCATTTTATTCCATTGTGTGACTGTGTGGTATGGTACATCGGGCGTAGAGGCTGGATGCATCCATGTTAGCAGCAACAAAAGCGGAGGCGTTAGTCTGCAAGTCGAATTGAAATAATGCTGAAATATATTGCAATTGCTTTGCATTCACTTCAGGAAGCCTCTCCCCAGATTTTCTTTTTTTTTTTTTTTCCCCCTGCATTGGCAGAAGTGTCATTTTATGACTCCATTTCAGAGTAAACTGTATTCTATTTAACCTGCTTTCAATTTCTCTTCTGGGTCAGCTGGCTGAAAGGAAATGGCAGTTGAGCTCTCCAGCCGGCAAACAGAGGGGACAAGGCAGGACTCAACACCAAGCGATCTTGAGCATTAAGTTTTATTTAAACTGATTTAAGATCTTCCAGTGGAAATTGCTTTATAAGCATTACAGATTATTTTGAAAGGGGAGGAAAGTATCTTGCATGGTGTTTAAAGGAAAATCATCAGAAAAGACAGACGGTTTCTACCGTGTGTCTGCTGGAATCTGGAAATTTCAGCTTCATCTATAACAAAATATTAACTTTGAAAATAAATCTTTTATGTTTGCTAGTCAAGTTCCCTATTGGGGTTAAAACTGAAGGAACTCATTCCCCTCCACTGACCTTCCTTGTGGATAATCTTAGCTAGGAATGAGAGATTTGCTCACTTAAACCCTTCTGAAGTGAGTCACAGGAGGCTGAAATGCTTTCTCCTGAGCTGAAGAAGCTCTCCACTAGGATTACTCCAGCGAAGATCTCCCAGGGTAATTAGTTGGGTGCAGCTCACCCAGCTGGTTTTCTCTCCGTAGACTCATTGCACAGGGAGAGCAGCTACACGCTTTGCTCACTCTGCTGGGTATTTGCCAAGAGCAGAGGAACACCACCACTCAGAAACAGCCGGATCTTTGTAACAGGTTTGTAAAGGAAATGTGGTCTCATGGCTCCAGCTCACCCCAGCCTGCTCCCATCCCTTCTTGTCCACCCATCCTCCCATCCACATCCGACCCCCACCCATGCACTCCCTGGCTGTTTTCTCTCCCAGCCTTCCTTGTTGGCTTCTTCATCCAGTCTTAGTCTGGGCTTTACCTCCAGCCTCTATTTTCTTGCTAGAGCCTCAGCTCATTTTTTTCTCCTTGGTGCAAATGCAAGGTTGGCCAAGGATACTCCGTCTTCAGCCATGAGACTCTCCGTTGTCCTCACGGTTCCTATCGCACTGCTATCCCACAGCTACTCTCTTCACCTTTCTTCCCCTCCTGCCAGATTTAGAGATATTCAAGTGGCGCACACATTTGAACACCTCGAATGAGCCAAGAACTGTTCTGTGGCCTTGGATAGCCATACTCTGCCCCACACCCAGATGGTAAGATGGTAACAACTGAACTTTTTGAAGTAGTCTTCAGCCTTTGCTATCCACAGGTTTAGGATTTCTTAGGGACAATGCTGGTTGGCACAGGCAAAGGCCAAGCTGGGGCTAGTACTGCCGCAGGTCTTGTCCTGCTGAGCTTGTGAACACGGACCTGCTCTTGGCATCCAGGTTTAAAATAAAGTCATGTCTTGTGCTATCTGAACTTGGCAGATGCCTCCATTTTGGGTTGGGAGGGAACCTGGCACTTGAAGGAAGGTATAAAAATGTGTGGGCAAAGGGGGTGAAGGCACGCGGTAGAGCCTGCTTCTGCCGTGGAGGGTTTCATGGTCTGCTTATGGCTGTTGCATGGAGAAGTTATGAACAGCGCTGGGAAGCCAGGAGTCCCATCCTTAAGGGAGCAGCTCCATCCGTGGGCCCCAGCCTGCCTCCCTCTTGCCTGGTTTCTCCCTCATCCCATAGGTTTTGCATTCCCTACTGCCCAGCAACACAACCCATGCATGTGGGCCAAAGGCTGACCCATATCTCAAGTTACATAAAAGGGTCCTTATCTGGAGGTGGGAGCAGCAATTGCCCTGAGGCACAGGAGGTCCTAAACCCATGAGAGTTCCCTTAGTGAACCCTCCCTTGGCAACGGGTGTTGTGTAAGAGGAGACTCCTCTCTGCCAGCCTCCCTGAGAAATCCTGATGTGGCATCTCCCATGCAGATGCTGCTGCCTAATTCCACATCCCTCCGCCCAGGGAGGGGATTTGTTGGCTCCCATGGTTGCATGCATACTTTCTTATTTGTTGGCTCCCATGGTTGCATGCATACTCCTTAGATGAGAGTGGCGAGCTGCCCTGCAGAGACATCTGGGGTGCCTGGAGGGCTCTTAGGAAGAAGATGAGTGTCTCACTCAAGTAGTTGGGATTGCTCCTGGGAGGTAGCTGGCTCTCTCTGTGTGGATTATCTAAGAGCTCAGTTTTCGGTGCTCTGAGTCACTGCGCCAGGATCTGAATCAGCCAAGGGGGCCTTGCCCTGCCTAAATTAGGCACCTGGAGGAGTTAGTTTAACTTTGGCCCTTCTTTTCCCTCACTCAGGGCTCTATCACCACTGATTCTGAAGGACCTATGCTGCCTTCTGCTCTCCTCAAATAATTTGGCTGTCTTTTCCCTCACAACATGAAATTTCTTCCCTTTCTCTCTGCTTATTTGCCCAGATCCGATTAATACCCAGTGAATCAATGACAAAGCAAGAGACAAGATGGATGCAAGAGATCAAAACAAGGTCTTCACTGGGTCTAAAAAGCTCTGGAAGCCATAGAAAGTGACAAAAGCATCATTTTTCCAAAATTAATGGCTGCTCTCTTGTCATATAGCCAACTCATGGTTCCATTTTGAGGTTCATTTTAGTTTTCCTGAATGGGTAGCAGTGAGATATTACTCTAGAGGTGACTCAGCTTCCTTGCGTTTTTTGCAGTCTTCCTCAATCTTACTTCTCACTTGGTGTCTCTGGCTTGCCTGCTCCAGGCCCTCCTCCAGGCTGAAGGCTGTGATGCTGGGCAGCAGGAGACACCCTTCCTACGCTGGCTGCTTAAGCGTTGCCTCAGACTGCATTGAGTTTCGTAATCTGTCCTTTTGAGAAAGAAGGAATCACCGCGACCCAGTCACTGTGCTGCAAAATTACTGCTCTCCGGACGCTGAGAAGAGGGCATGCTCCAGCATTGCAGCACACCTAGGTACTAACGAAGACGTTAACGTCCTGGGGACAGCTCCCAGATAACTGTTTGACATAGAAGAGCTTGTTTCCTACTCAAATTCCTCTCCTTAGTACATGTTCGATGGCAGTGCTGGGGATGTCTTAGCCTCACCACTCTCTTTCAAAACTGACTTGCACTGAGCCAACATCCTATTGCGTGAAGGTTCGTGTAGAAACGAATGGATGTTGGCAAAGTCAACATGAGGGGGCATATGGCAATAATTAGAGCACTCTTTCATTCATGGAGGAAGGGAAAAGGAATATATATAGCAGAAGTCTATGGGATAATGACTAGGACTCAAAAAAGGAAAAAATGGTTGCTCCCTTTTACCCTCATTGCAAAATACCAGCGAGAAGACACACCCACTAATTATGAAGAACAACCTGTTTATAACACACTTGCGCAGTCAACTGAATTCCCCTCTGCAAAGCAAGTGGTTTGATTTGATCATCACCAGCATGTCCCCTGCTGACCTCACAAACCTCCAAAACCAAGAGCCGGGATGTCTATTTTGACATCGGGCTTGAACAACTCTGGAATTCACCGCCTGATGATGTCATTCTAGGAGCAGTTTAAGAGAGCCTGAAAAGTATCAGAAACTCACATGGATAAGAAAATCATCCAGTGTTGGAATGATTCATATTAGAAACAGACAAAAATACCCTACTGATGGCTACTTCTAGGGAACCGCCTGTTAAGTTATTCCGTAACTGCCAGCCAAAGGGGGTTTTGGCAATTTTTTCTTTTGCACATTCTGCTACCTGCTGTCCAGGACTAATCTCACTTTGGAAGAAGCGCTGTTGAGATGGCAGCTCGAGATCTTACAAGACGCATCTTGTGTCAGGGTCTATTTCCCAGAATGTCAGAAACAGATTTTAAGAAATTCAGAGGAGAGCAACACAGAGGAGTAGAAGAAAAGGGATTGATTTAAGAGGGGAGATTGAAAAAGAGACAGTTTGAGAGATGGCTTTTTTCGAAGTAGAGCAACAATTCCAGGATGCCAATTTGTGGTATCATAAATGGAGGTCTGATTTCCAGAAACTGTTGGGTATGGAGAAAAGCAGACCCTTTAAAGGATCCCTGAAATAGAAGCAAAACTTCATTAAATAAAAAGTGTATAATTTGAGAATTGCAACCAAGAGAGGAGCAAGCAGAGGGCTTAACTACAGGTAATGGAAAATTGATAAAGAAATGAAGACTGACATGAAAATTTGAGGAAAATCTTCTGTTTAACTAACCATTAGCTAATTTCATTTAGTGTAAAATACACTTATTTTATTGGAGGTAAAGCAGCGTAGGCTAGTTGAGAGTCTGAGCTTCTGGTACTGCAGAATAATTAAAGAAAATGAACGGTATGAACCCTGGTACATCACGCGCTGACTATCCAAAGGGATTAGAAAAATGCACTGCTAGGACTATCTCCCCGTGCCTCCGGGCTCCGCTATTTCATCAGTGCAGCTTGCTGCTTCTCCTGGGAGGAAGGCAAGGAAGAAACTCGGAGGAGAAGAGAGCAGATCCTCATTTCCCGTCACTCATATGACCGGAAGAGCAAGAAATGTGTTGCTAAAAGGACTTTTCCCCAAGGTGCCAGCCTGTTCCATGGTCTCCAGCATCGAGAACTCCCACATGCATATTACACACCCTTAGGTTGATTTCATGTCCACCCGTGAGCCATCGGGAACCTGTAAAACTGCTGCCATTCAAAAGGTATATAACCTGCCCTCCAAACATCTTCCCAATCCGGCTGAGAGGATCTGGTGGAGATGAAGACTACTCTTGTCACCTTGCTGGCTGCTGTCTTGTGTGTGGAGCAAGGTGAGTCTCTTCATGCTGCTGCTAGTTAAGATAAGGCTTATAGAGGAGATGATGAAAACTTTTCACGTGGCAAAAATTTAGAGGGCTGTCACCAACTTTGCGGTATTGCAATGTTGCAGCCACGCTGCCACCAACTTCCTTTTGCACCTTGATTAATGATTTGCTGCAGAAATAAGATCCTGATAAATTAATTCTTCTTTTCAGCAGGCAGTACTGAGTGATAGAACTCTAATTGTACGGCGCTGGATGCCAGGTTACATCCATACAGTGGTCTATGGCGTCTTCCCAAATGATGCAAGTTGGAAGTGCCAGAAAGCAAAAAAAAACATGTTTTTTTTAGTCATATCATTTTTTGACTATTTTACAGACTTTTCTGTACTGCTGCTTCCTCCACTGTAGTGACCCACGTGGTTTGCCATGTGTCTCGCTCCCTAGGAAATGCACCAGTGAGAATTTTTATAGATTAAATCAGAGGTAGAGTTGAAAGAGCTTTTCTGTGCATATGTCATGTTAAAGGCATCCTTCTCCCAAAGGGAAGTCTGAGGTACTCTGAATGTGTGTTGTCCTTCTGGGACTGATACACATGTGTTGCTACATCGCTACTCGCACGTAGGAATAATGACCAGATTGCCAATATTTCCCCCACACCTGATGGTTTCCCAGAAACCATGATGCATATCTAGCAGGGGTTGAGAAAGAGGCATCCAATTAATTCTTGCTCTCTGATGTATCAACCCCCGACTCCTACACTTTTTGGACAGATGGTTCTGCAGCATGCCTGGAAGATCAGAAGCTTCAGCCAGTTTTGGGGTGGGAAAAGGGGTATTCAATTCTAAAAAAAAAGAAAGGATTTTGTGCCGATAATTCTTGAATGCAGTGACACAACATGGACAGAGGAGAGTAATTATCAAAGGCAACGTCCTCAGTGTTACCCAGAATGAAGTGGAAAGCTAACAGAGATCCGAGACTCTGGCAGCACACATTTGTGGTGGGATACCTCATTGCTGTAGTACGCCGATGACATTTTATATTGGCATCAGCTTCCAAATGGACTTAAGGACAGTCTTTTATACTTCGCCTTTCTGTAGCCCAGTCTAGATTGGAGAAAGCTAGTAGTTCTAATATCAAGACTTTCACATTCAAGAGTAAGAGATCGCAGCTTTCTGGCCTAATACAGGGACAAAGGAAAACTTGGCGATAACTGTTGTTTGATCCTTCTCATGTATCTGGGGTCTCGTTCAAGACCCTAATAAGCAACTTAATAAGCAACAGTCTACCAGTACTTCAAGGGGGCTTATAAAAAAGACGGCGGCAAGCTTTCTAGCAGGGCCTGTTGCGACAGGACAAGGGGGAATGGCTTTAAACTAAAAGGGGGGTAGATTTAGGCTAG
>NW_008795557.1:669744-683800 GCF_000699145.1 Aptenodytes forsteri
AAAGGGGGGTAGATTTAGGCTAGATATAAGGAAGAAATTGTTTACGCTGAGGGTGGTGAAACACTGGCCCAGGTTGCCCAGAGAGGTGGTGAATGGCCCATCCCTGGAAACCTTCAAGGTCAGGTTGGACGGGGCTCTGAGCAACCTGATCTAGTTGAAGATGTCCCTGCTGATTGCAGGGGGGTTGGACTAGATGACCTTTAGAGGTCCCTTCCAACCCAAACTATTCTATGATTCTATGATTCTAACTTTTGATCAAAACTGTTGATCTCTCAGCCCACCAAAGAGGGTCTGTTGCCATTTGCATCCATGAACTCACTGTTAGAGATATATTATGTCCAGAAGAAACCTTAAAAGGTCATGATCCTTTTCCCTGCTCCAATGCTGGACCAAACCAGGCAGATGTTTCTCTAATGTGTCCTTGAAAGTTTCCAACAAAGAAGATTGCACAGCCTGGAATTGCTCAGACTCTCATCTTTTTAGAAAGTTAGTCTTAATATCTCTTAACATCTTTTTGTAGTTTTCACCATAGGATGTGTAGAACAGTTTATTACTTCTTTGCAGCTTCCTTCTGCTTGCATGAAGAAGGTCTTCACTCAGCATATTCTCATTTTTAATAAACAAACTAAGTGCTTCCAACCTTTTCCAGGAGGTCATATTTTCAAGATCTCTGACCATTTCTCCTCCCTCTCCTCTGGTCTCTCTCCAAATGCTTTGCATATTTTTTGAAGTGCCGCATACAGATTTGGTCATCGGTGTTCCAGCTGAGGCCTTGCCAGAGTGGAAAGGCCACTTTGCATATCTTGCACATGACATTGCTGCCTGTGTTCCTTTGGGTGACGTTTGTTTTCATCGCTGTGGTGTGACACAGTTGACTCCTGCTGTTTGCACTGCAGTCCCTAATTGTAACTTAACTAGTTGTTCCCCATCATACATTTAAGTGGTTAATTTTTATCTTAGTGTAATATATTTCTCTTTATTGAACTGCATCCATTCTTTTTTTTTCATTCTTTTATTACATCCATCTGTCAAAATCACTTAGAACTCTACTTACAGTATGTTTTCAGGTATTTTGTCCTTGGCATCATCTGAAAATGTGATGTGCATCCATTATCCTATCCCTACTGTCACTAGTGATGATACTGTATAGACCTGAGCCCACAGCAGAGCTCTGAAGAACCTTATGAGTTGCACTGCTCCAATTGGTTTGACCAACAACCATTGCAAACTACCCCGTGAGGGTGCTTTCACGTCTGGCTTTGCACTTTTTCTGTTGCATTTTCACTAGCTTGGATTTCCTGGGCTTGCTCATGACAATGTCATTCAAGATTGTGCCAAGAATTTTGGTGAAACCTTATTGCCTCTCCGCTGTACTGACTTCCCTGTACTCAAAGATTCAACTTTTTTAGTGATGAACGAAGCAAAAAAGCTACACAGTGTTACGGCCCTCTCAGCATCATCAGTTGATAACTTTTTCCTTCCCTTCCCTTCCATCAGGAACTTCTCATTTAATGGTCTCTCTGACCTACATTGCCCTTCCACTTTCTTACAGCCAACTTCTTATCAGGCAAGACTGCGCTCACAGGAACGTGTCCTCTAGTTGCTTTCTGCCCTTTCCATACTGACAGACTGTCCTCAGACTGACCAGGAACATAGCAAGCATCCTGCGCCTGTGTTTGCTTCCCTTTCAGAAAATGTCTGTGTTTTTAAAGTAACTCATCCCCTCTCCTACACGCAAACCCACATATTTTTCTCTGGGTTTTTTCGCAAGCTCAGAACCCAACTATCACCGTAAAACCTATAAATCAATTCATCTGCCTAGCTGGAGAGTGTTCTGCAGACACTGGTGTGGTTTCTCATGCAGGCTGTGGTTTTGCTCTTCTTCCTTTTTATCATTACTTTACAGCGCCTTTCTGGAGGTCTACCTACCACCTTCTGGATTTGAAGGCAAGCGGTACATTCTTGACAGACAAGACAGCTCATCGCTGCCTGCCCTTCCTGCCAGTCATCTTCTGCATCTGTATTGTGGACGTATGAATTATCCAACCAAATATGTGTTTAGCAGTTAAACCGTACTTTTGGTTAAGACTCCCCATTTATTCTCTATCTTACAGTAGTATGCAGAAGTTCGACAGAGCATCTGACTACTCTCACCAGACTTCCTAGGACTGAGGTTAGGCCAGTTCAGTTAGTGGTGTTCCACCACAAGAAAGGATACGTGACAGTAGTCTCCGAGCCAGATGAAAGAGAATTAGGACAATGGGCATTGTCCACTTCCTCGAAATGCTCCAGGCATCCTCAAGTTCTCCCTGGCAAGCCCTGCCTAGGCTTGCCCAGGAGAAGCGACTGAGCAGTAATTGGTAATTCACGTGGCAGAGCTCTCGGGACAGAGGAGCTATTGCTCAGTGATAATCTCCATCATAAAAGACCCCAAATCCTTGAATTCCACTCACATCTACTGCTGCCAGAGATTGCAAACAGATCGATAACACTTCGCAGTCTGAGACATATGAGACAGAGAGGGATTTAACATTGCTGCCACGGGTCAAGGGATAAAGAAAGTCGCCGGTCATTCACACACAAGCATTCATCAGGCTATAACTAGGAAAATGGAGATATCTGGATTGTAGGTATTGTGGTTCCTAAACCATGTCATGTGCTTTCTTTTTCCCCTCGCTGCCAGCTTACCCATTTATGTGCTACGTGTGCCAAGAACAGGAGTCCAACAAGAACTGTTTGACCATTTCCATGTGCACAAAGGAAGACAAATACTGCATGACTGTCCGTAACAACGTTGGAACAAGTATGTTTCTGAACATCACCTTGTTTGTGCTGTAGAAGGGCAGTCTCGGGAACGGGTTTTCATCCCAGTCACGGCCACGTAGGTAAACAACAGCCCTGGTCACCAACTGTTAGGCAACACCGACCTTGTTGCTCGCTATTGCAGTCACTGCAGTGTCGATACATACCTGATATTGTTACCAGGAATTGGGGAAGTGCTGAAGATACATATATAGCATCACCAGAGAGTGAACTCAAGCCTGGAGCTGTGTGCACTGCTTCACGGTTAGCTCCCCCCAGCTTTGCGCTGACAGCTCCAGCTAGCTCTTGCTATGGCAATACTCACTCCCAGGCTTGTTTTCAAAAATGTTTGGGCAAAACTGCACCACGGCTGACCGCCCCTGCCATGCACAATCCTTCAGGGCTGTCCTTGGGGCTCTTCACCCTCAAACACCTCCATGTGCTCTCGGACCACATCTCAGGTAATACAATACATTCCCCCCGCCCCCGGTTTTATGCTGTAGGAAAACTGTCCGGGTGGGCAGCGACCCAGCCTGAGCATTGCTTCAGGCAGCTTGAACTGAAAGCCAGCCACACGTGCTAATTCCACTTTAGGGACAGAAGAAACGTGTAGCCTAGAGAAGACCAGCATCATCTTGCAGCAGTGTGGACATGGCCAGACTGTTGCTAGTCCTGAGCAGAGGACATATTTGCCTTGGGGACTAGTCCCTGGCTGCCTTTTATTCACCAATGCAGATTTAGCCAGGGAAATATTTTAACAATGATTCTTACATTCTCCTCTTTCTTTTTTCCCCCCTTTCTTCTGCATTAGAGCTCAACAAGCCTAAATATGTCATCTCTAAGATGTGTTCTCCAACGTGTCCAGCAGCAAGTCAGCAACAAAACCAAACCTATCAGAGGGTTTCTTGCTGTGAGAAGCCATTATGCAATGTGAATGGAGTCAGCAGCAAGCACAGCAGCTATGGAGCGGTGTCCCTGTTTGTCGTAGCCAGCATCACTTACATTTTTGCATGTGGACTGTGATGGGTTAGGAAAAACTCCCTATGGTGGCATTGTCATCTGAAATAAAAGTGTCTTGCTCTGGGATAATTACTGCTCTCAAAGAGTTGTGCTTTGCGGCTGAGCTTCCCCTGGGATTTTCGAGAGAGTCTAAATAAGTTAGGTGCTGAACTCCCATTGATTTCCTAAGCTTACTTGAATCCTAAGTGTCCCCAGACATTCAAGTCACCTAAGAAAACACATAAAAGACAGCCCTTTTGACATGTTTGGGCTTCAAATCGTTACAGCTCTGAAGAGAACCTTGAAGACATATTTTTGCCTCTTTGAGTTTCAAAGCACTGCGAGGAATAACAACCCACCCTGCCTGAAACACAGGTTTCAACAGCTATGTCAGCACAGAGGGGATGTTCAGTATCTTCTGTTCACAGTAAGTTGGTTATCACACATCAGTCAAGCAGTTCATAAACGAGTAAGCAGAGGTAAAGCTTATTTCTGGCAGTATTTTGGATGTTCCTCCAGCCTCAGTGGGGAACAATTTCTGGCTCCTCTGGCTCTTTGCTCTCGTAGGGGTATCACATTTTGAAATGAGCATCCTTTATCGCCCAGCTCCGATGTGTTGGCTGAGCTTGGGGAAAAGGCAGAGAGGAGCAAACGTGGCTGAGAGAGGAAAGGCAGCAGCAGGGTACCAGCGGGGAGATGGGAGGGAGAAGGGAAGGAGGGGGGCAGCATGGTGAGCACTGCGCTAGGAATTGCCCGCACACTGCCTCCTCACGGACCTGGTGCAGCTGGAGAAGAAGATATCCCCGTATCTATGTCCTTCTTTTTTTTCAGGACCCAACCAACCTGACAGCTGTTCCTAACTCCAGTCATTTAGAGATCGTGAAATGGTTTCTACAAAACCACGTTCCTGGCATTGAAACGATTGATTGTGCTGGGCTTTGTTTGGTTTCGCACTCCAGGCTCCCTGCTCCCTCCTCTCCCTGCGAGAGCTGCAGCTGAGGGGAGACAGAAAAGCTCTGTAGGGAGGCTGGGGGGTGTCTACAGAGAAGAAGAAGGGCAGGGAGCCAGAAACTAACACAAACAGCCCCAAGCTTCTTGGTCATAGCCCTTGCTGCAAGCTCACTTTTCTGGAAAACAAACAAAAAAAAGGAAGTTGGCAGCATCACTAGCTCAGCTGTGTTCTGGGGGAAACCAGAGCTCGTCCAAACAATTCAAGGAGGTTTTTATTTTTTTATTTTTTTATGAGATGTATCTGATGTTTAAATGAGCTCTTCGGTTCGTCTGAAGCATTGCCTTGGAAGTCTGCTGTGTTTTGGTTGCACACGTGGAAGGATGCACATTTCTGAGATGTTGCACGCTGCCCGTATTACAAAGCAACTGGTTTCCCAAGAGGACGATCAGCCAAAGATGCCCCACCAACTTCATGTTTTGTACTGTGAACTCTGAAGCCCGGTGCCTGGTTTTAAACATTTTGTTTAATGGACAGGAGGGAAACAAAGCAAACGAAGAAGGTGACACCACAGTGCTGGGCAGGGACAAGAAGACGTTGACGCTCGTTGATCTGAGCATGCCGGTGAGCCATGCCCAGGGATGACAGATGTCAAGGGGGCCAAATGTGAACTTGCCAGCAGAACATGCTGTTAATTTTCTCTCATACAAGCAACCACAAAAGGGAAGGAAAGCTGTGACAGAAAAGGGAAAGGGAAAGACTTTTTAAACCAAAAGGAAGGAAGAGATGTCCAGCTGCTAAGGGCAGGGGCTGGCAGCACAGGTAAGGGCTGTGGTAGCTGTGCTGCATCCCGATGCCATGAGCACGTGCTCCACAAATACTCCACGCAGAGGGAAGACGCTTCTTCCCTGCAATACATCGTGTGCTTTCAAAAAACTCCAGGAAAGTTGGGCTCCGGGCCAAAGCCGTTACTGTCTTTACAGCCAGAAGGAAGCAGAAGGAGCAATTTATATCTCAACCAGTTTCACTGGACGTGAGAAGGCAAAGACTTGGTGGCTGAGGCCAGCTGGCAGGCAGGGAATGAGTCAAGGGTTGAGACAAGTCCACTGAGGCTGGTGGCGTGTGGGGGACCAGGATGGCCAGAGCGAAGGAGGGAGAACAAACCTCAGCCAGATCTTTTTTCAGACCAGTAGAGCGGGAGTTGCTAGAGGGTCTGGAGAGAGATGTGGTCCGCTCAGAGCCCAGCTAGGCCCAGCAACCACTACTGAAGACTCCCTTTTGTGGCCTTCCACTTCTGCACTGGGAACCCCGGCAATTGCACACTCTTTAAAAAAGCTGCTTGGTTCTGCCTACAGGGACTTTCTCCTGCTGGCAAATTTCTGCATGCATCGTGCCCCCTTGGAGGGCCTTATTGCCTTCCTAGCTCTTCCCCTCCTCTTCACCATGCCAGTTTAAGTGCTGCCTGCTGATAGCACCCAAACAGATGTTGCCTCCAACAAGACAAAATGGACAGAGGGGTTCCTACGTCTCCTTGTCTACAGATTTAGAGGAACCCTTTCTTTTCTTGAAAATTCTGGACGCCAGAGCACCTGACCATCCCAGGGTTACGCCGATCGATCCTTTTCAGGTGAAGTGCCTTAAGGTTTTCACTGTGTTTAACAGGATTTCCTGGTTGCGTTGCCAGTCATACCATCAGCCACCTGGTTCCTGGACTGAAAGCCCACAGTCGTGAATGAGGAGCTGAAGGTTTCTGAAAAGTGAGTATGGGGGTAGGATCTATGACTGGACTTTGTCAGAGCTGATGCTCTGAGTGGGAAATCACTGAAACTCTTTCAAATAAAGAAGGAAGAGGGACACTTAAAAGCTGTCCTTCTTGGTTGGGGGTGAGAAATGGGGTACACATTGGTCTGGCTAGTGACAAGGTCACAGCTCCCTTTCCACACCAGTACCTGCCTTCCCTGAGCTGGAGGAAGGTGCAGGTAGAAGATCAGGCCTCCTGTGGCCCAGGAGTTTAGGCACAGACAGCCAAGCCTCCTCTTCCTCCATGGGAAGAATCAGTCACATTTGCCTTTTCAAATGAAGCTGCAGCGTGATGTTTGGTTGGTGGTGCTCTCCAGGCTTAGCTGTGCTTGCTGGGAGAAGACATCCAGGTGATGCTTGGAGGTGCCACTTCAGCATAGAATTTGTTTTGCAGTCTCACAACAACTTTGAGTTGCACACCCAGAGTCAGGAGATGTGTTTTTGCTTCCAGCCTGCAGTACGTGCAGAGTAAAAGGGAAGACAGGTGTGGAGACGCTAACCACATCTAACACAAGAGTAACAGAGCCGTTTTGCTGCTGCAGTTGTTCATGAGATTAACACGGATTAGCCAACCAACACATCAAAAGCAAGAACATTAAAATGAAGCAGGGCACAGGTCTAAGCAAATAAAAGGTGGTGTTTTCAGTATGAGTATGCACAACCGTGAGGGATATCAGCCAAACTAAGTGGTGTCCAGGTACAGAGGCATTGGGAAAAGAAATCTTTGGCATCCATCGCAGCTACCAAACCCAGCCTGCTTCACCTGCTCCTGTTTCTTCACAATAAGGAGCTCTGGGTATTTCAGAAGACTGGATACCACCAAGCTCAGCATCCACCATTATAAAGGGATGGGGGGGGACTTTGGAGGCATACAGAGCAGTTAACCCAGACCCCAGTCTTGCAAAAAACTCTGAAATAAATCATCAAACAATTTGCAACGGTGTAGGGGCTATCAAGGAGATGGGGATGAACAGCAAGAGCTTTGTGACAGATGGGTGTTATTCCCACCTGTGACAAGATGGCAAAATCTATAGTTAGGATGAAAGTGGTACCTGTCACATAGCTTAGTGTTAATAAAGCTTTTGGCACCGTATCACATGACAGTCTCATAAGCAAACTAATACAGACTACCTAAAATCATGAGCAAATAACTGTCAACAGCTTGCTGTCAAACTGGAATGATCTACTAAACAGGGTCCTCTGTGGCTTGCCTTGGCTCTGGTATGATGCAATGCTTTAATTACCGGTTTGAATGACGGATTAAAGAATAAGTTCATTGAGCTTGCAGGTGACAAACTGAGGGAATCTCCAAATAGGATAATTCTGTGTGACTCTGATAAACCTAAGCGATAGTCTGAGAAAGAGGATGCAATTTAGGAAGGACAAGCACAAAGCTCTACAGTTAGGGTGGACCCGTCATCTGCACAAATACAGGATAAGAAAATCCCCCTTGCAGCAATCTGGCAGAAAAAGAAGTTGCGGTGGGTGTTATAGCACATCACAAGTTTAACATGTGTCAAACTTAGTGAAAAAATTATGAAAAAGAAGGCGGCCTTGTTGGAACTCTGCAGTCCATTGAAAAGTCTTACACGTTGCACTGGGAAGTGTAAACTGGAGTGTGATGGGATCAGATCCTTCCAGTTTCTTCTCCAAAAGAAAGGCCTGGGCTGCTCCATCCTCCCCACTTCTTGCTTTAGGTTTCACATGCCAGCAAAGGAGCTTTTAGATATTATCAGAGAGGTTTCCTAGCGTCTAATGGATAGTGCAGAGTTGGAGTCATCTGCTGGGAGAACTGTCTCCAGCATCAGCAGCTTGAGCATCATTATCAAGATGCATCAAACCATGATAGAAAAATACTGTCCTCAGCATCTCGGTGCCTCCGCTGGGGCTGGAGAATGAACTTAGTTGCCTCTCCTGATCCTCTCCGTCTCCTTTCTGTCATTCCCATGTACCTGTTGTGGGTGCTAGTTCCCCTCACTAGACCAGAATTGTGGTGTTCAGGCTTGACTTTGCTTTATCATAGAATCATAGAATAGTTTGGGTTGGAAGGGACTTTAAAGGTCATCTAGTTCCAACCTCCCTGCCATGGGCAGGGATACCTGCCACTAGATCAGATTGCTCAAAGCCAAATATACAGCAATGTCTAGCAGCAAAGGTGACCCAAAGATGCTCTTCCACTGACATCATGTAGGAATTTTACTCCAAAGGATGTTCAACTCCCAGAACACCTTCAGGGTTCCCAGGATCTCGGTCAACAGTAAAAGCAATAGATGTGCTGAGCCAGTGGGTGGAGAGACAGCTCTGCATAATATGAATGACATATGGTTTTCTCCTCTTTCAGCTGATTTCTCACCTAGGCAAATCCCGAAGCACCACACAAAGCATTGTCATCATGCATGGGGGTGATGGGTTCAATCTTCCTTGGTCCAGAAGGGCCAGGAAACAGGCACTGGCTCTGTGCCCAATGCTCACAATAGCTCATCTGGGATCTGCCTCCAGCTCCAGGGCCTGCTCCAGCGTTAGATGTTAATCAGCAATTAGATAATGTGCAGACACTGCTCCTGGGAACAAGAAACTCCCTTCTGCAGTCTACAGGAAATTAGTGTAATAAAACTCACTGCAAGATCTTCCCGGAGAAGAAAGCAATTTTATCCTACAAAATCTCTAAGCAAGTTGATTTTGCCCTCTCACACTCATCCTTACAGATTTAATTTGATCACTGCCTCACAAGCACCAACGTGTGTGTGCCCAGATGATCTGGCCAGTGTCACTTCTATGCCACAGGTAGACAAGAGATGACAGCTATGCAGTTCTCATCATGCCTCCGAGGTTCTTGGCAGAGCACAACAAACTGATTTTGGACTTGCCTTTTACAGCCTTTAGAGAGAGGATGCTGCTTTGGCTCCCTTTCCCTTTTATTTTGCCCCTCTTAGGTGAAATTCCTGAATTTCCCAGTCCTTTCGTTTTCTTTATCTGGGTGTTTTATGGCTCCCTGTTCTTCACCCTCTGGAGACTCTTATCTAAGGTCAGTTTGTTCCTCCTCTTCATTTGAATGGAGTCAGACACAGGGTGCTCTAGAGCAGTCAACACATGCCTTTCCTTTTAACCCTTGCTCTGCTGTTTCTTCTAGGTGCTTTCACACACTTGCACATTCCCACTCCTGTGTCTTTCATACCAAACTCTACATTTCTACTACAACTCTCCACAAGCCCAGCACCTTGCCTACAGCTTCAGCACGGCTTGTGCAGCCTCCCTGGACCCTGGCGAATTCCGTATTTAAAGAGGCACGTTTTTGGTGGAATGGATGGGGAAGGGCCCGAAATGCCTCTTCCCTCCCCAAAACAACCAGGCAATGAGGTCCTGCTGTGGGAGGGGAGATGCCCCCAGGCACAGGAACCTTTGCAAGTCACTGCAGAACCTCACTGACGGTTCAAAAGAGGCCAGGACAGGAAACAGGGCTACAACATGGGTGCAAAGTTCACCTAGGAGATGGAGATAGGACTGGAGACAGGTATACCTACTACATAGGTCAAGGGCCATCCAGAAGACAGGGTTGGAGACAAGGTCACAACCCGAGTCCAGTGGCCATCTAGGACACGAGGCCAGAAACAGAGCTGGAGACAAACTACCTACATCACAGGTCCAAGGTCCATCCAGGAGATGGCTGGAGGTAGGCATACTTACAGCGTATTCCTGGCAAGGACAAAAGGCTCAGGCTTGGGCTTAGATGTGCACTCAGGGCATGACAACATGAGCCCATTAGTAGGGGAGTCAGTTTATAACGCTGGAGCATTCTAGAGCAACCTTTCTTCAGAGGTAGCCTGGTCGCTCCAGACACGGACGTATCTTCCAGCACACTTCAAGCAGCCTGGAGAGATCACAGCAGCAATCAGAGCTTAACTTTTTGCCTGAGTAATGATCCCTGCTTAAAGCTTCACGGTTATTTTCCTGTCAAAAGCCTAGAATAAACAAGGAGGACAGAAGGTGAATGATGCAGACTGCGGAAGAAGGAAGTGTGAGAATACTGATTTCTCTGGTACCAACTGAGCATGCACCAGCCAGCAAACCGCCTTCACCTTAACAGCTCTGGGAGAGAAAGGAAACAGAAATGTTGATGTCAATCAGAAATGAAGGTCCATAAATCTGACAGCCTGATTGTGGCTGCAGGTTGTGGTTTAAGTGGGCAGAGTCTGGAGGTCCTATTCCAGTAGATACTGCAGCTCAAAGATGTACCTAGTTATGCACCCACATTTTCAGGAACCTCAGTAGCTAACTAAGAGCTATCTCAGGTCTGTCCCCACGGGCTGCAGCAGAGAGTGACCTGTCAGGGTGACGGAGGACAGTGAGCTGTTTGGCACTGTAGACAGCAAGAAGGCTCAAAGAAGCACCTGCGGCTTGGTTCGCCCATAAAAAACTGTGTCTGGAGCATCCTTGGATGATCCAAGAATGTTCCTGAAGGTCTTCTGGGCAACCCTGATCCAGAGCAACCAAAAGGGGCTTCAGGAAGAGAAACATCCAGGGGTGGGATGATGGGGAAGGGCTGGCATATGAAGTCAGCCCTCTCATTCAGCCAGGTGGAGCAGGACGGCGTGAGCAGGAGTCCAGGGGATGATGCATCATGGCTCCAGCAGTCTTTGCAGTGTAGGGGGCTATGCCAGCACCTGGGGCAGTGAGGGCCTTTATGCCATGACTACATTGCAGCAGACTGCTCTGAGCAAAGGCACTTGTCCGTCTGAGAGGAAACACACCTTGCAGCAGGGATGGAGATCCTGGGCTCCTGCTCTTTCAGGCTAGAGAACAGGTCGCATCCTCCCAGTCCTCTGCTCTGCCAAACTGATACCGCACATTTTACAGTGAGATCTCTTTGACAGGTCGGACAGGACTCTTCCACAGAGCAGTCCCTACCCTCTCCGGCAGAAGAGAAGTCTGAACACTTCTTATCTCTAGAGAATGATGTAACTATTGAAAAGAAAGGACTTTGTCCCCTTCCTGTGGTGACCATGCAAGGCGTTTCAGCAGGTTTGCTCCACGAACCAATTCTGCTCCACTAACTGGGGAAACACCGCATTTGCAAACTCGACTGGGGTTTAGTTGCCTCACAGAGACTCACGTGCACAGCCCTGGCCAGGCTCAGGAAGTCTCATCCAAGCCCTGAAATAGAAACGTGGTGGTAAACGAAACTCTCCGCATGCCACCTGGCTCCACAGAAGCTGAGCAAGATTTTAGCGGGCCCAGGTTTCAAGCTCAAACTCCTGAAGTGCCAGTTCAGCACCGAAGCGTTGCAGACCTAGTAATTCCGGTTTTAATTGCGGCACCCATCTCTGCTAACCTGTTCCCTTGACCCGCGAAGGGAGCTGCCAGTCTTAATTTACTGATTTTAAGACTAGCCATTCCTCTCCAGCATGCAAGCAAACCTTGAAATACGTACTCTAGCACCAGTTTTGCTTTATGATTCAGCTGCTTCCTTATCTCCTTTTCCCTTAAGCATGGTTTTGTACTTTTCCCCAGCACAGACCACATTCCTGCTGCTGGACTCTCCCCCTGCTGCCTTTCTTACCGCCTCCCTCTTCTTCTGAAGAGTTATTTTTCTGCCTTGCATTCACAGTATGAAGCCAATGGTTCAACGAAGCTCTCCAACAACCCCCAAACTTGCAAGAGGCTGGATTATTTGGTGCAGTGGTTTGCCGCGCTTTGCTCTGGTACAGAAAGCCCTGCCATCAGACAGTTGCTGTGTCGAGCTTTGCAGCCTGCTCTCCCACACCATAGCCTTGGTAAGGAGATGGGAGACACGGACTTAGACTAGCAAGCTTTCAGAAGGGCTTCCTTACCTCGCGCATCTTCCACCATAGCGAATTGGTCCCCAGTCGCTCTGCCCACCTCTTCCATTTGCAGCATCCTGTAATTAATGCTGTCCCCACCCAGCCATTTCAGTAGTATTGGGATGACTCCAGATCCCGTGGTGAGTTGTGTCCTGTGTCATTCTTAGGTCCCCTGTTTTCCTTCCCAGCAGCAGACGGGGCCTCTCCAGGAAACAGTGGAACTGATAATGTTAAATCTGGGGGGGGAGGAAAACAGAAAGCTGTAGGCCCTTGTACACTTCTCTTGGGGATGAGGGGAGTGCACAAGACACCGAAGGAACAGGAGAGCTGAAGGAACATGCTATGCCTTCCTGATACCCAGAAATTAAATCTCAGGTGCTGCACCCCAAAGCGGAGATAAATGCTGCGAGGTTGCTCACATGATGGCGACAAAAAGCCAGACCAACTCTTAAGGGCACAACCTGAACTTGGTCTGTATGAGACAGGGGTTTTGTGAGTCTATCTGAATTACGGTTGCTCAGGCTACCGCAAAGCTGAAACTTCCCATTTTTTTAGCATTTGATTTGTAAACCAGAGAATGAAACAGTCCCAGCAGCCCATTCCAGTGGAAGATATTAGACTGCAGAAACACACTGCTTGCAGTCAGTTCCTGCTAGAATAACTGGCAACGACAAATAAAAATGAGCCATAGGAGAGAAAAGGGAAGTGGGGGTTTGCAGGCACAGATTTGTTTTCCAAGTAGAGGACTCTGAATACACTCTGACAAGACAGGAGCTGGAATTTCTCCTGACAGATGCATTTGCCAGGAAATCCTGATTCTGCAGAATTAAACCCATCTGTGGCATACAGAGTTTGTCAAACCTGCGCTTGTTTCTTGCTGGCTCACCAGCCGTCTCCTCCATTCCCAGGCTTCCTTGACAGCCAACTTCACAGGGTTCTTCCCCCAACGTCTTCCCTGCAGCTCATTTCCTAGAGGACTTAGCTATTTCTGTGGGACCTACCGAACCTGGGCCACTCCAGCAAACCTTTCTGGTGGACTGCCCCAAGCCCTGAAGACCCATCCTGTCAAGCAGCCCAGGCTGTCCCATGCCACCCCAGCTGCTGGGCCCTCGTACTTTCGAGCTTCCAACCCCGTATGTCTAATCCCATTTAGGCTCTGGTAAACAGCTCAGGAAGTTCGGTCCCTACATGCTTGGGTCTTGCATGCAGGGGGCTTGTGCATGCAGGGGGTCTTGCATGCAGGAGATCCGTGCATGGAGGGGAGCCCTGCACACTGGGGCTTGCGCATGCAGGGCATGTGTGCGTACAGGGTGGTTGTGAATGTATGCGGGGGGGGGTGTGGGGTGTACTCAGGGAAGCTGTGACTGAAGATGCACGGAGGAGGGGAGGGAGGCATGAACGCAGCAGGTCCTCGTGGGTGAAGGGAGTCATGGACGCAGGGGGTTGCACTTGAAGAGGGCTGCGCACGACTGGGGTCCGGCATGCAGGGAGCCCTCCTACTCCTGCCTCTTCCCTCAGCGAAACAGAGGGGACCCGAAAGGGGGACGGCAAAAGCCTTCGGGGCAGGCCCAGGGGCGAGCTGGCTCTGCTCCCCCGGGGCCCGCCCGCCCCTTCCCCGGCCCCGGCTCTCCGGAGCGGGGCAACGAAACCAAGCGAGGCCCGGCGGCGGGGGGAGGCGGGAGGCGGG
>NW_008795557.1:685584-705629 GCF_000699145.1 Aptenodytes forsteri
GGGGGGCGGTGAGGGTTGCCAAGGGGCTGCGGGGACAGAGCTGAGCCGTGCCGGGGTTTGGCGGGGAGGTGGAGGGGGGTGTCTTCAAGACCTGCCTCGCAGCCGTGTCCCTCTTGAAGCAGGAACTTCAGGGCTTCCGTGCCTGTATGTGTAAGTGTGCATCTTCAGCTGTCCATCTAGATATTTTGGAGCTTTTCCCAGTTGCAGCTCGAACAAAGACCAGGGCCGGCTCCGCTCCCCCATACGGCGCAGCGAGGCTTCCGTGCCTGTATGTGTAAGTGTGCATCTTCAGCTGTCCATCTAGATATTTTGGAGCTTTTCCCAGTTGCAGCTCGAACAAAGACCAGGGCCGGCTCCGCTCCCCCATACGGCGCAGCGAGCCGGGATAACAGCGCCGAAATGGGCTGAGATGCAGCCGAGGGGAAGGAGGGTGGAGGGGAGATGGAGCCCAGCCCTGGCAATGGCTGATGGAGCAAAGTCTGGGCAGAGCCACTCGTGATCCTGGCTCTTGCTGCCCCCACAGCATCCTTCGGGGCAGGCTGCGGTGGCCGACGTGTGGGGAGGTGACCCCCCCAAGGGACCATGCCCTGTGGAGCGCATCTTGGGGCTGCCACCGAAGCTGGGGAGAACGTGCTTCCTGTTGCTGGGCATTAAGCTGCAAGTTGTCCAAGTCGCAGGATCTGCAATCCCCGCCTTCTCGATGACTCCATTTCTGACTATCCAAACTCCATGGGGCCGTGCAAAACCCCATATTGTTTCCATATGTCGATGCTTGGAGAAGCCAAACAAAGAGCAAACAGGAGAGTTCTGGGCCCTCTGAGCCCCTGCTCAGGAAACACGGGCCCTCCTTGTCTCCTGAGGACACCAGTAAGAAGAAACTAGTTGTTTGCTGCCCTTCCCGGTGCCCCCCTCCCAGAGGGGTCCGGGAAGCAACGGCCAATTCGAGCGTTGGGTCTCCATCAGAGCCCAGCTGGCATGTGCTCAGTTCCAGCTGGGAGAACGGGCTGTCCAGGCCAAGGCAGGAAGGGGTTTCACTTCCCCCCCCCCCCCTCCAAAAAACCTTTCAGCTTTAAACTAAGTTCTTAGCCAGGCAAAAGGGTTTGTTGCAGGTAGCTTTATCCCCAAACACTCCCAGCACAGCCAGGGAGACTTCTGCGGAAAAGCTTTACCCCCTGCTCAAAGTGCCCTGAAGATCTGGCATATGGTGTATAAGAATATTGTCGAAGAGCAATGGAAAAGGAAAGAGTGTTTGGCATAGGGACCGAATGGAAGAGCTGCCGAAGCAACAGCATTTTTCACCGGTGCTGCTGAGCTTCAAAGCGGGCTTTTAAAGGCTTTTTTTTTTTTAATTTTTCCTGCATTGCTCTTTGCAAGAATGGATTCAACCTCTTATCTGAGGAATTCCCCCAAATGATCCGCTCTGTTTCTCGGGAGCTCTTTGTTCCTCAGAAGAGCTGAGCAGCAAACAAATAAACACATAAATTCTTCCCCTGGAAGAATGCTGCATTTTCTAGTCGGTGAAAACGAGGCTTCCCGTTTGCATTGTTCAGTCTTTGGCTTTTTTTTTTTTTTTTCTTCCTTTTTTTTGTAGCCTTGAGCTCCAACTCTTCGCTCTGTCTCCAGCTGCGTAAAATAATTCTGCACCCCTCTTGTGCCTTTTGTCTAAAACACTCAGCCTGCTTGCTCCCTTCACTCTGCAGTGGGTTTTTTCGTTATCTGCTTGCTGGGGCAGAAAGTGGCACTAGTTATGACTGCGTATTTCCTCTCTGAAACTGCGTTGAAAGACTCGCCTCTCCTGGAAAGATTTTGTCTATATTCAGACCAGGGGTAATAGGTAGGTGTGACAAAGCTTTTTTTTTTTTAATTTTTCCTCCTTTCCTTTTTTTGTAGCCTTGAGCTCCAACTCTTCGCTCTGTCTCCAGCTGCGTAAAATAATTCTGCACCCCTCTTGTGCCTTTTGTCTAAAACACTCAGCCTGCTTGCTCCCTTCACTCTGCAGTGGGTTTTTTCGTTATCTGCTTGCTGGGGCAGAAAGTGGCACTAGTTATGACTGCGTATTTCCTCTCTGAAACTGCGTTGAAAGACTCTAGCCTTGAGCTCCAACTCTTCGCTCTGTCTCCAGCTGCGTAAAATAATTCTGCACCCCTCTTGTGCCTTTTGTCTAAAACACTCAGCCTGCTTGCTCCCTTCACTCTGCAGTGGGTTTTTTCGTTATCTGCTTGCTGGGGCAGAAAGTGGCACTAGTTATGACTGCGTATTTCCTCTCTGAAACTGCGTTGAAAGACTCGCCTCTCCTGGAAAGATTTTGTCTATATTCAGACCAGGGGTAATAGGTAGGTGTGACAAAGAGAAACATGGGGACAGGTAAGAGGTGCTGTGGTAGAAGCATAGATTTAGTCACGTGGCAGAGAATTTAATGCCTAAAGGCACTTTTATGTGTACAAATATTTCTGATGTGTTTGTATCTGGAACCTCTAAGCCTTAATGAATAGCACTGCACCACTCGACTCGTGCGTTCAGCATAGTGAGCAAATGCATATGGGGACATATGTCCTACCATAATGCCCACAGGAAGCCTATAATCCACTTCATTCCTGGTTGCAGACGATTCCTGTGAAATGGGATGAGTCAATTTGCTTCCTCACTTCGCCCTCAGGGTGGTTGCAGGGAGAAGGGTTTGTGACAGGTCACCTGAGACTTGAGAGCAGAAGCATGCTGGGGACAAGCGAGCAGGAGAGAGCTGGGCTTCACTCTGAGGTCCCAGACTGAGTTTTGGCCAATGAGGTCAAAAATGCCACCCATGGAAACGCTCTGAGGGCTCAGCAAGGGACGATGACAGCCTGTAGGCTCAATGGCTGGCTCCGTCCTCCTCCCCCTCTCCTAGATCCAGAAGCAAGGTCAACTGACAAGCCTCTCCTGGGCTTTTGACTCAGCTGGTGGCTCTGTAATCCTGGGTGCTGTGTGTAGGTTGTGGCTGCTGCGTTGGCATGCTCAGCTAACTCTGTTTTGTTGCGAGGATCGTTGGCAGACTGATGATCGTTGGAGGATGTATGAGACAGTCCAGGAAATTCTTGCTTAGGGGGTTGTGGTGTTGGCTTCATCTCCAAAGCAGAGTCATCTGGCTGCCCTGATGTGACATTCAGGATCTCCCACTAACCTGCTTTAATCCGTTTCCCTGAGATTATGTTCTTGTTTTCTTACCCTGCCTTGGCCGTGGCTGCTCAAAAGTCATTCCTCAGAGCACAATTGTTATTTTATCTCAATTTTCCCATAAAAAGCTTTTCTTTTCCTGAGAGAAACAGGATTGAGAAGAATCTCAGGAGGTCCTGCAGTCCCATGGCAAAGTGGGACAGCTGCTGACCAATATTTGTCCAACTTGTTCTTCAAAATACTCCATGACAGGGACTGCTGAGCCTCAGCAAGCTCTCCCAGGGCTTCACTGACTTCACCTCCTTAGGATAATCTGTTTGTGGTGAGGCTGAAAGAGGTAGGAGCAGGAATGATGCTGCCTTGCACTTCCCATCCTGAATCAGCCCCTGCTCCGTTTTGCATCCTGTAAACACAGAAGAGAAAGGCAGTGCCTCATGGAAGGGCTTGCCGTCTGAGTGCTCAAAAATCAGAGCCTGTGAAACATTGGGAACAGACCTGATCTGTCTGCATATGTAGGTCAACAATTGCAATGTGGATGTGATGTTCTTGTATGTGAAATACAGAGATCATCCGTCCACTGCAAAGTGCATATGTCCGTGCTGAGTCACTGGTCCAGGCTGTTTCTGCAACCATTTCCCACCACTGAATGCTATTTTCCAATCTTTCCTCTTTCCTGGGCAGATCTGAAGGATGAGGGATGGGAGCTAGCTGGTGCAGTCCATCCTGCTGGTGTAGGATAGACCATTTTAGGGGACCTGCCATGGAGGAAGGCATGCTTTATTTGCTCTCCCCCTGCTCCAAATTAAAAAATTTGGTTGCACATGCTGCCTTCATAGTGCTATGACTCCCTGGGTAGCAGGACAGTGCAAGTCCTTGCAGGTCTTGCGGCCATGCTGGGCTTGCTCTAGCTGAGAAATTGTTTCCACCATGTGTGCTAGCTCAAGCGTAGCCTGAGCTTTGTGCCTTGTTGCCAAAGGCAGGTCACGGAAAGCTCAAACCCATGGTCACGCCTGGAGCTTTTCCCATCAGTGTCTACAGTAGCTGAGCTGAGTAAGCCCAAATCTCAGGCTCCAGATTGCAGGCCTGAACTTGCCTCCGTTGTTTAGTTTCTAGTTGGCAGCTGTAGCTTGAACCCTCTCTTGGTGCAAACAGGAGCGTGCCGTAAAGTACCAGGCTGACTTGTGGTTGTATTGAGGCTTTAGCTGACAGTTGATCCTGCCAAGAGCTCAAAATGTATCCCTTATGCTTGAACCCTTCACTTGGCTGATTTTTTTGGGGAAAAAAACCTGTTGCAGATTGATACAGACGGAATAGCAAGCATGTCTGTGGCCAGATGTGATGCATGCCATGTGTCAGAGGTGGGGACCGCCAAGCGGGGAGGTCTCCCCACCAGCCCCTAACTGAGGTGTGCCTTTCCCTTGCAGCCCACACGCTCATCTGCTTTTCGTGCTCGGATGCATCCTCCAACTGGGCCTGCCTGAAGCCTGTCAAGTGCGGGGAGAATGAAAACCACTGTGTGACGACATATGTCGGAGTGGGAATCGGTGAGTGATGACAGGACCTTCCTTTGCCCCTCTTGGCTGCTCTCCTGGGTCGCCTGCTGAGCTGCAGGAAGGCTTTCCTTCCTTTGACTAGAAAAAAGGGGAAAGTTCTCCTTAGCAGCTGAGTGTTGGACCATCCCAAGGGAATTTTATGAGGGACGTGCTGCCAGATGGAGTCATGTTAAAGCCCACGTGCCTGCACTGACGCCAGGAGTCCGAGGGGAATCTCGGGGTGGGGGCAGGGAGGTTGCTGATGAATAAGTGAAAGCGTGGAGGATGCTGCAGGCTTCCTCTGTAGGAAGCTCCAGGGTTGCCCTTCCTGCTTTTGCCCTGTGTTCGGGTTGTTCATCCCTGAGTCCCACCTTCGCTTCTTCGCTCTCCGTGGACGAGGTGGGCTTGCCAGGAAGGGAGATTTGCAGGTTTCCTCCCTAAGTGCCAGGAAAGATCTTGGGGGGGGGGTGTCTGTGCTTCCCGGCTGCTGCTCCTAGGGAAGCAGGCTGCTCTGGCAGGTCTCCTGGCGCCATCGCAGAGACCAGAGCCCAGCCTGGCTTGCCTTGCTCTCCCTTGCAGGAGGGAGGGGTGTTGCATGCCTGAGTTGCACGGTTCGCAATGTGGGCAGGTCACGCATGCACAAATGGAGGCCGGGGGGCTTTTATAAGCCTGTCGTCTTAGCACAGTGCTAATGGTTTCCTATTTCCTGCTGCTAAATGGGTGCTGCGCCTCTCTCGCAGCCGACACTTGAAATGCAGCCTTCGCTCACGAGTGCCTCCCCGGTGCTCTGTATGCCCCGTGCTCCCTGTCTCGCTCGAGGAGTCCCAGGGTCAAGCTCGAGTGGGATTTTTGAGATTCTTCACCGGAGCTGTAGCGGCCAAACTTTGGCCGACAGCCTGGAAGGGGTATCTCTGGGGTGTTGCACGGTCTCTAGAGTCTGTGTGGGAGGTTGTCATGGGTGTTCCTTGAGATGTGTGGGCTGGCTGAGATTACTGTCGTAGCCTGACGCCGAGAAGCACTTCATCCTCTTCGTGCCACCTGTGATGCTTTGGCTATTTCTGTGCTGTTATTTCCTTTGCAGAACAGGTGATCAGAAAGCCAAGAAACATTATAAACCCGTCTCCTTTTTGCTTTTCTTCCTTTCCTCCTGCCCCAACCTAAATTCAGGCAGCAAGTCTGGCCAGTCCATCTCCAAAGGATGTTCTCCCATTTGCCCCAGCGCCGGGGTTAACCTCGGCATAGCGGCTGCCTCCGTTTACTGCTGCGACTCCTTCCTCTGCAACATCAGCGGTTCCAGCAGCGTGAAAGCCAGCTACGCGGTCCTGGCCTTGGGGGTCCTCGTTAGCTTCATCTACGTCCTCAGGGCTCGCGAGTGATGGGGCTGGCCAAGGAAGACCCGTCTTCCACGGGCCGTTGCAGGTCTCATTAGCCAATATCTTCTCTGTCGCTGTCTGCAAGGAGATCTTCTACTTCTCAGCAGGCTTCCAAGATGATTGTTTCCCAGACTTTATGCTCTTCCAGCATCGGAGACCTGGGCGGTTTGGCCAAGCTGTTCTCCTCCTTCTGTGGACATACCCCACTGCACTCTCACACCTCCTTGGCAAAGGTGGATCGTTTTGGAAGGGTTTCTGCTTTTATACCTAATACCCCCCCCTCGTTTCTAAGGTTGGTTAAAACAAGGCTGGGACTCGCCAAGAACCAATTGACCCCAGATACCACCCGGTCAAGTGTTCAGACGTTCCTGCCTCTCGCCTCCGTGGAGGTGCCTGGCACCAGCGTGCCCCCAGCACATGGGTGGTCCGGGCACCGGGAATGCATGACCCGAAGGGAGACACATTCCCGGCCCCTGCAGCTGCAGTCTCTTTTTATAAAATCGTTTCATTTCTTCCGATCCTGGGCTGACTTTTCTGGAAAACAAATGACGTGTACCTTGTCCCTCCAAGCTCTGTAAGAACCAGACCTGAATAAACATGCTCCTGTTGTTACCTGAGATGGGACGTGTGCTGTGTGTGTTTCCTTGCTCCAGACAGAGAGATTAGAAACGCTCTTAGAAGAAACCCAAATATTATGCCCGGCACGAGGGACTCTTGCCCTCTCAAGCGGCTTTTGAGTGCTTCATCTCAGCATTCCTTCCAGTTCACCTCTGAGCAGCAAGTCCATCTTATCCCTGTGCCTGTCCTTTCCGATAAACACCCGTGGGCTGGCTTGTTTCACCTCTCTTGGGAATTGCGTTTTCCAGGTGCATTTTAGTGAAAAATGTCAGTTATTAGGGTCTGAGTCAACCCCATTACTCCTAACGGAGCAAGCGCACTGGGAACAGGACCTCTAAAAATTAGTCTGCATATTACAAAGACTTGGTGCCTCAGTTTCCCCACTTCGGACTTGTGATGGTGATAGACAATAACATCGATACCTAAATGATCCAACAGGTCTGTTTGCAAAACTTAGTGAAGTCAGAGGCGAAGACATCAATACTCAGATCTTTAGGTTCAACCTGCAATCCCTGGCTGATGGGCTGATGGTGCACGTGGACTGCAGAAGGTGACTTCACCACCAAACCTGCCACTCCTGCTGTCCCTCAGATCCCAGGATCTTCCCAGGTCTTTCGGCAGTGTTGCTCCTAGAAGTTCTCGGCCGTTCCATGGGAGATGTGTCCTCCTGCCATCTCTGCATCGTGCTGGTTTCCTACCTGCTTTGCCTACCTGTGGACCTGCTAGACGCAAACCAAGCCAAAATTGAGCCTTAAACTGTCAGGCGAAAGCTTGCTGTCACTTCCACTGATTATCAGAGGTGCACTGGGCTTTTTTTCTCTTCTAGCAGCAAAAATCAGGTGTAGCGTTGGCGCTCTTTAGCCATGCCCTCCTTGTACGTGGTTCTCCTGTTTTGTGTCAACAAACAAAAGCTTCTCAAGCTGCACACACTGTTCAATTATACCTCTATCCCCACTTAAATGAGTGATAAACAGCTTCTTTTGAAAGATGGCATGCAGATGTATAGAAATATTTGCAACAAAAGTGGTTACGTGTTTTTTGCTCCCCCTCTCCATCTTTTAATTAAAATGACACGGATGCTAATGACAGCCTTTACAACAGGAGGGACTGGTCATCATGACGTGACCCGCAATTAGGTGATGAGTTTGGTAAGAACGCATCGCTTGTCTCGTTGGTCCTCAGATGTGCCTTCCTCTGGTTAATGCATCCTCCCTCGCCTGCTGGGACCACAGGGCTCGAGGTGCGCCGCAAACCTCTGCTATGCACATATAGCACAGGGAAAATTGGGGAAAAAATGACTAGAAATGGGGTAAATGTCCCCTAGCTTCCCTGTGCCTGAGCCTTCCTCCCAAGAGGGTTAGAAACCTCGTTTGCAGGGTTAATTTGTTCCCCGCCACTTGCTGTGAGTAGGTGGTGTAGTGAGACCAAGGCAGCACCCAGAGTACTCTACCTTGCAAGTAATGGGGCTGTAACTCTTTTCTAGCCACCTGGTAAAAGGTATCTTAGTTTTTGGACTCAGTTACCCTCACAACACCTCTGCTGCGAGCGAAGAGCTAAACTTCAAAGCCATCGGCATAGCTGTGTCCGAATGCCTGTGCATGCCTTGACGAGGCTCTTGATGCCACGCTGGGCTAAACTTAACGAGCCGGGTTACGAGACCTGGTTGCCTCCTCCAATGGCCGTCTCCTTCCTATCTCGGCATTTCAGAGTTTGCTCGTGCCAGGGACTCGGTTATGCAAGGGAGCAAGGGCTGGCGGGAAAGGCATTCAGCAGGCTACTTACCCTATACAAATAACAAGTTATTGTTATAGATGGTATTGCCAGGGGACAAATCTGAAGGTCAGTTCACACATGTTTTTGAGCCTATAGATGATGAATAGATTGCATACGGAGATTTTTTTTTCCCTCTTCACTCTCTTTTTGTCTTTCCTCCTCATGTGCTATATTCCTGTACGCTTAGTATACGGAAGAAGAGATATTTGCAGTTTTTCCTTTCGAACGCATGTGGCAAAGACCTCTTTGATAGATACATGTATACTTGAGAGAGAGGGAGGGTATGACAGCTTGTCAAATGCAAGAGATGTTATTCAGCAGTTTAATCCCAAGCATCATATGATCAGTTCTGCCAACTCCCACAATTTCTGGTCCTACTATAGATTTTTTTTTTTTTTGTCCCCAAATCCCCAGCACCAGAAATCATGTGAGAACTTCAGCTGTTGTAAAGCTCAGGAGTGAAAGGCCTGAAAATGTGCAGCTGTAGTAATTAAAAACATTATTAATGATAAGAAAATAAATAGCATGAACCCAGCATATATAAAGCATTAAAACTGGTGGCTTGTTAAACCAAATGCCTGATTTGGAACTTGAGGGCCACGATGAGACAGCCCTGAAGTGCTTTGAATGTGTTTACTTGGACTGTGGAATTAGAGATCGACATCTCAGCAGAAAACTCAGATCTTCACCTCTTCTGACAAGAGGTTACGAGGGGAGGCAGCTTTGCTCTGTACAAGCATAAAATATCCTGGAACAGTTTTCACTGGAAAATAAGAAGAGCTTAAGTCAAATACCTGCCCGTTTTGGAACACGCTAATCGGAAAACGGTTTCTGTGCTTCCGTCCAGGACATGGCTGTATTTCAATGGCAGCTGCTGCCGTCTACCACTATGCCAGCATTGCAAGGACTCTCATTTTTGGGTGTTGTCTGTACATGCTCAAAGCTTACTGCGGCACCAGCCCTTTCCACTCAAGTTCGCTGGGCTTGCTGTTTGCTGAAAAGGAGGAGTTAAAAACGAACAACGTTCTTCCAGCTGTTTTTGAGAAGTTTTTTTTTTTGCGAAAGGGCAACATTTCTCCTTTTGGAAAACACAGACCTGAGGTGACTTCCTTGCACAAACAGCCAGAACAAATAAGGCCAGTTGCTTAATCATTACTCAAAGAATCCACATCATTACTCAAAGAATGTCCTTGCTTGGTGTTATTTTACTCAAGTTATGGGTTATTTGAAATGACTTGCCTCCTAGAGACCCTATTTGCAATGCAGGTGGCTGTGGTCCCACCACCCTTGCGGGAAGCCTGGGAGCTCTGGTCCGGGTGGCTGTGCCTCCATGCTGGAATGAGGTATAGGCATCCATGCTCTCCTGTCTCTGGGAAAGGATGCTTGGAGGTTTAGGGCCCTATCACAAGCCCCTTGCTCCTGTGATCCCAGTGCTTTTGCACCCTGCAGCCGGGCTGTGCTTTCACTGTCATCCTCCGCGGTGAGGTGCTGCGGGTCTCAGCTGTTTGGGATGAAGATGGCTCCGAATCCTTCCTTGATCCTGGAGGAGTTATTTCGCCCCTGGAAAGCTGCTGTCTGAGTCTATCAAACTGGAATGGGGATAGACACACCCAATTTTGCATTTTGGGAGTGTCCATGGTGCACAGGGAAGCGAAGCCCCGGGTCGGTCCTGCCATCTACTGGCTTTTGCCAGACCTGGTAGAGATGCTTCGAAGCCCAGATCTCACAAGTCAAGGAGGAACATAAAATCACGAGAAGGGAGCCAAGGGCGAGCTACCTTTAACCAGGTAATTGCATGCAAAGCAGAGAATCAGAAGCATCAGAGACAGATTGAATGTTTTAATTTGTCCAGCTTTGCTCTGACAGTGTAAATTGAGAAATGAAAGGCTTAACAGCCTTCCCAGGACCAACGTTTTCTGAAGGAACATTTTTTCCAGCCCAAACCCTACCGTTTCATCAAAACTGAAACAATTCATGAAAATATAATAAGGCCGATAAAGTGTTGCAGAAAAAATATTGACACATTTTATTTCAGCTTTGTTGGATGATCCCATTTCACTGAGGTGGTTACACCGAAATGTTGATTTTACTAATACGTATATGTGAGATTTGTAATTGTGTATTACCTTTATTGTAACAGAATAAAGAAACATTGATTCCTTTAAATATATTAACATAACTGTAGAGTATGTTACATATTGTTTCTTATACTCTAATAAAAATATATGGACTTAATAAAAAAGGTACACTTGGAAGAAAATTTTTGGATGGTTCTGCAGCTATTACAGATATTACCTCTTGCTTTGTGTGAAAAGAAAGCGCTTGGGTTGGATTCAAAGCCCAGGGCTGGGGGTTGCAGGCCGGTCAAAAGGAGGACAGACATGAGGCTGAGCCTATAGACTATAAGGAGGGATAAATCCATACATGCCATCTCAAGGTCATTGGAGTCTCTTCCTGGTGATGGGTAAAGAACAGGGATTGTCTTTGCCTTCAATAGTCGTGCTCATAAATATCGTTGACTTGCCCGTGACCCTACTGGGAATGGAGATGGGATTTGTCCTTTGAGCCTCTGCTCTTTCTTGTTGGAGAGGGCGGCTATTTTGGGCACATAATGGCCCCTGTGTGGGTGTCTGTGGGCAGCTGCTCCTCTTCCCAAGCTCCCGGGGGCTGCAGTGCTTCAGGGGCTGCTCTGGCCCCTCTCCGGCCCGCAGACAAATGCACGCACGTGGACACACGAATGTGGGGGCTGGTTGCTCTGGAGACTCCCCCCTGCTCTTCTGAACCAGGGAACATTCATGCTGCTTTGCAAAGATGTGTCATTATAATTTTTATTTAAAGCTTTATTATTTTGGGGAGCCCAGTTGGATCCTGTGGGAGAAGGAGATTATGTTCCCTGGGGAATGTAAGACAAATGCAGAATAGCAGCGATGGGCTCTCAGGAGTTTCGTAGGAACAGCAGCAGGCTGTTTGAAACAGAGTTAAAAATATCTTTCCTTTTCTCTGGATAACCCCAACCTGGACTATCTTCTTCCTGGGAAAGACTCTTCTTCCACTGCTCTCCCTCCTTGCAATCTGTGTTTTGCAGCCCTGCCTACAAGTGTTTTTGGGACAGGAGAGCACCAGCATTGACAGGGAGTATTTTCAGGACAGGAGGGCACTGCACAGCAGGTGGGGACAGAAGAAACCAACACCCAAGAGGCTACACCTCCATCCTACCCAGCGTTCCCGTCCTTTCTGTTCATGTTGCTTCCCACGTGCCTGCTCCTGCTGCTCTGTGGGGACCTCTCTGTCTCTAGACAGGCCCAGGATGGGCTCTCCCACATTTCAGGTGTTTGGAAAGTTGAGGGAAATGGTGCCATTTCCCCACATCTAAGAGTGGACACCATTAATGTTTTGACCCAGAGGTAATAATGCTGCTTCCTTCATTGAGATCCATATTTCCAGGTAAGCCTTGTTAAGAGATGTAGTAATACCAAATACCCGAAAGTATTTCTGGAAACTAAACAACACAGGCTCTTGACAGTGTTTCTCTTTCAGTTGGCTCTGCAGACGTTTCTCACTGGCATCCCAAGGTCATATTGATTGTCTCAGGGTATGAGACACCACCTGCTAGCAAATGGGTCTGAAGCGGGAGAATTCCTGCCTCCCCATCCCTGCCCTTTTCTGTTCCTCTGGACATGCCTCCACTCTAGCCATGGCAAACACAGGTTTTAGAGGAAGGAATAGCTCTGGGGCTGGAGGGGAGTCTCCAGAAAACAGGTTCATTTGCTACTTTTGATGTGGAGGAGTCAAGAAAAGTGTGTAGGTATAGTTTGCAAGTGAAAATTTGAGTGATGCTAAAGGAAGGAAAAAAAAAAAGGCTGAATCAAGAGCTCCACCTTCCTGCCAGTGCTAACCCTCTCCACTTTCTTTCCCTCTGGTTCCTTTTCTCCCTAGTTGAAGGTACTGAGATCCACATGAAAGGCCATGGGGAGCAAGGGGGAAGATGGCACCTCCAGGCTGCAATGCTGACCTGAGCAGCAGCCGAGATGGGAGGAGGCTGGAAAGATGGGAGGTGCTTTGCGTGGCTGTGGGAACACGCTCCAATCTTCCTGCTTATCATCTCCCAAGAAAAAAAAGATTTAAAGCGATACACAATGCACCTTGGTTTCCTTGGGTTTGGTGATCTGGCCCTTCCTGTGACACAGGGACACTTGGCCATCTGAGCTGCCATTAAGTTAATAACTCTTGTCCTTTGTGTAGAAAGAGTTAAGCTAGCACGTCTAAAATGTAACACGGCATCAAACCCCTGGGGGAAGAGGTGTAACCAGCGTGCCTTGCTCTCCTTCTCCATGGCAATTAACAGAAACAACGACTGGGTGTATTGTATTTCACGCAGATTCTTGTCATGCCCACATCACCGAGAGCGATGTCACGTTGTTGTCCCTGAGCGCCAGGTGCTCCTGGCTGCGATTCTGTCTTCTCATTGCTAAAATCGCGGGGATGCGGTCACCCGTTCTCGCACGAGAGTCTGAGTTTGGCACGAGGACCCCTTCCTGAGCTCAGACCAGTTAAACCTGCTGGTTCCAGAACGGCACCCTTTTAGTATCACGGTCCAAACTATTAGAGGAAAGATGACAAAAACCAAATACGAGCACTCAATAGATGTGGGACGGTGGCACCTTGTATGCGACCACCTTGCAGTGCTCAGGTTCTTTGTAAGGGCAAGGTGCAGCTGCTCATTGCGTGTTGGAGTTCAACTCATGGTTTGTTCAAAGCAGCTTAGACAAACTGAATTTTTCTCTCTTTTTTATTTTCACATGGATATATCTCATCCTAAAGCTGATTGGAACCAAATGATTATGAAAGCTGAATTTTGGAAACAGTGAAAATTGAAAACTACCAAAACAATCCTAAAAATACCTCCCTTCCTTCTTTGGGAAATGGGTTGGGACCAGGCATTTGCATTTTCTTCTCTTGTCGGAAGGTGGCAGTGGCAGGCCCCGGATCTGCCAGTGCAGGCTCAGTAGGACATCTTGGGATGGGTGTGTTGATGTATCAGGACCACAAGCCCCTTTTGCTAAGGGACATGATGCAGAAAGAAGTTCATCTGGAGCTTGGAGATGAGGAAGAAGTGCATTAGCTCAGCATGCTCTTCACTGTATCCCAAGCATGGAGACACCACAGCATTTCTGATCTCCTGTTCCAGTATTTTAACGCTCACATGGAGAAATACTTTTCATTATATCTGACAGAATTTCACTTCCTGCAACTTGTGGTTGATGGGTGCCCTCAAGGAGAGCCCAGCTCAGCCTTCTCTTTGACCCTCTTTTATGCCAGATGCTGTTACACCCCCTGAGCCCTGTCTTCTCAGCCTGTTTTCCAGGTTGAACGAACCCAGCTCTCTCACAACTCCTCGTATTGCCTATGGTCAAGCCGTTGGCCAAACCACACTTGCAAACAAGGAAGAACTTGTTGGGGATGTGAAGTTTGGGGGCAGCCTTGGCTGCAGTGACCATGAGGTGGTGGAGACCAAGATCCTGAGAGAGGGGAACAAGACAAAAAGCAGTATCACAACCCTGGGAGTCAGCATGGATTCACAAAGGGAAAATTATGCCTCACCAGCCTGATAGCCTTCAATGATGAGGTGGCTGGCTTGGTGCATGATGCGAGAGAAGTGAATGTCGTTTATCTCTACCTTATTAAGGCTTTCAACCCTGTCTCCCACAACACCCTCATAGACGAGCTGACAAAGTATGGGTTATATAAGTGGACAGTGAGGTGGACTGAAAACTGGTGGAGCAACTGGGCCCAGAGGCTTGTGATCAGTGGCACAAAGTCCAGTTGGAGGCAAGTCACTAGTTGGGTACTGCAGGACTCAATAGTGTTCATCATCTTCGTTAATGACCTTGATGATGTGGCAGAGCTCACCTTCAGCAAGTTTGCAGATGATACAAAACTAGGAGGAGTGGCTGATACACCAGATGGGTGTGCTGCCATTCAGAGGGACCCGGACAGGTTGGAAAAATGGGGGAACCTCAGGAAGTTCAGCAAGTGGAAATGCAAAGTCTTGCCTCTGGGGAGGAATAACCCCAGGCATCAGGACAGGCTGTGGGCTGATAGGATACAAAGCAGCTTTGCAGAGAAGAAACTGAGGGTCGTGGTGGACACCAAGTTACACATGAATCAGCAATGTTCCTTGGTGGCAAAGGCGGCCACCAACCTCCTGGGCTGCATTAGGCAGAGCATTGCCAGCAGGTCAAGGGAGGTGATCCTTCCCCCCTACTCAGCACTTGTGAGGCCACACCTGGAGTCCTGTGTCCAGTTCTGGGCTCCCCAGTACAGGAGATACCTGGATGTGCTGGAGAGAGTCCAACAAAGGGCCACAAAAATGATGAAGGTGCTGGAGCATCTATCCTATGAGGAAAGGCTGAGAGATTGGGGACTTTTCAGTCTGGAAAACAGAAGGCTCAGGGGAGATCTTACCAATATCTATAAATATCTGAAGGGAGGGTGCATAGAGGACAGAGCCAGGCTCTTCTCAGTGGTGCCCAGTGCCAGGACAAGAGGCAAAGGGCACAAACTGGAACACAGGAAATTCCATTTAAACACGAGAAAAATCTTTCTTTACTATAAGTGTCGTTGAACGCTGGGAAAGCCTGCCCAGAGAGGTCATGGAGTTTCCACCTCTGATATATTCAAACCCAGCTGGACACAGCCCTGGGCAACCTGCTGTAGTGACACTACTTTGAGCAGGGGGGTTGGATTAGACCATCTCTAGAGGTCCCTGCCAAGCTTAACCATTTTGTGATTTGCTGCTGGTGTTGCTGGGGGTGTTTGCGCTCCTCTGCTTTGTGACAAGCGCCCATGAACTGGTCTTGTCTCCCACCGACCTTCCTTTGCCCATTTGCCAGGACCATCAGATGGGCTGAACTGCTCACCTGGCTGGGAAACATCACCGCTGGGCTGCTTCTCTCACCTTTACCAGGGACAAATGCTCCAGGAGGCAGAAGTTTTTTGGTCAGAAGCTTTTTCCTGAAATCCTCAAGCATCTGGAAGCCAAACCTGGGATGTTTCTTGCAGCTGGTAGGAGACAGGCCGAGCCTATCACCTGGGCAGTGAGGATATCTTCAAGACACTTAGATTTTCTACTGATTTGGGCAGACTGAACCTGGAGACACACTCCGCAGCCAGACATGGATATTTCCAGCTTCAATGCCAAACACTGCAGCATTAGAGGGAGTTGAAAAAGGCTTGGAGGCAAAGCTGCTTCCTTTCAGTCAGGTCATTTACTGTTTTACATGTGTTGTCCTTGTTTTTCCCTTCTGGGTCAATGAGAAGTGACTCAGATAGGAAAGTATCTCTCGTTCATCAGGTTAAGTCTTGAAGGAACATAATTAAAGCAGGTAACAGCTAAACTGAGCAAGCGATTTACATTCCTGCATCGTTAACAATGCCTTGGAAAGCTGGTTGGAGCAAACAAGTGATTAATCCCTCAGTCAGTCAGGGTTGATGGGAAGGGAAAAGATACCGGCTTGAAAGCAAAAAGAAAAAAAGGAAACTAGAAAAATTTGATGGGGAAGGAAGACAAATTCCCACTAGTTATAAATATATGATCAATCCTTTCTATGCACATTATGAACAGAGAGGGAGAACATGCTTTAGTAGTTATTAAGTCCTGTAAGATTCCCCCATAGGACCACTGTATCCATAAGCTGGCCACTGGCCAGGCGAGTGATAAATATGAATATCCCACCCAGAAGGAGTTAAGTGCTACACAGAAGTTAGTCTAACTAATAACCTAGAGGTAAGAGGTACTTGCATGGAGTTCAAAGTGAAAAAAAACCCCACAGGTCGGGGGCAGGGGGGGGAAAGGCAGGTGAATTATTACATACAGGGAACAGGAATCCTTATGAAAATAAATCATCTTGTTCCCTACCTTCCTGTCCTGGTGAATATACAAAGCATCACTAATTCCCAGGCACGGCATACAACACACGCCTGGGGCAGAGGGGATAGCTGTAGTGAGGTCCAGTGGGAATTTGGGAAGAGCAGCAGAGTTAATGAAACCCTTCGTACTTGCGGTCTGGTCTGATCTGTCTGTCCCAGATCCTGCACTAACCAGCATCCCTTATGTCCCAGTCCAGTACCATGGTGGAAACCAGTGTGGAGAGAGCTGCCAAACTTTCTGTACCCATTTGCAGCTCCAATCTAGAGCAGACTGACCTGCTACCAGGTGTGAAAATCACAACTCTCTGCTCAGCAGGGTGCTTTCAGCCTATGGCTTGTCAGATTGAGGGGACACATGCCCTTTCCCCAAGGGAATCTTCCAACAACTCGGTTCCAGGAATCGCCCAACCTTTACATGCTCAATAGGCTTGAGAGAGGGCTGAAGTGTCTCGCAAAGATGTGCCAGTATAATGGTTTTAAAGCCAGGCAGAGACATGCTGGATCTTGGCCATACGTTGTAGGGAATTGTAGTAAAATCAATTAGTAGGAATAAGGCTGCTGTGACTAATGAGCTAATGAGTGATGCCTGAGTGGAAATGGCTCTAAGAGAGCTGCAGGGTTGGATTCGTGATGCATTATTGATAGGGGTAGGCCAGGTTCCGGCTTGGCACTGTTTGTTTTTCGCTTTGCTTTTCCAGGTTTCTCTTTAACTTTTGAAGACATGGCTCATCAATGGAGGAAATGGAGGAGGGCAAAGATATCTGTTTAATTCCTCTCTTTTAGGTGCGAAGTGGCTCTCATGTCTGGAGAATTGTGGTTTCTATGAGAGGTAGATGGGGGACATGATGCGTAGGATGTGAAGTTCTTGGTAATTTAATCCCTGGCACTCTGCACACCAGCAGGCTTACTAATTAGACTAACCCATCCTTGCTGCTGGCTTCCTTAAATGGCTTTCATCACTGACACCATTTTGAAGCTATCAGGAGAAAACTGTGAATTGTTTGAACAAACCTCCTCTTCAGCCTTTCTAATACAGAGCTTACATTGTAGTTGTGATCAACCCTACAACATGCCCTAACTTAATATCTGCAATGGGGAAACTGAGGTTAATTTTCCAAGGTCAGCTAGCAAATAATTGACAGAGCTTAGAATAAACCTCTAAGTATGTGGCTTTCAGGCCAGCACTCACTCCTGTTGTTTCTTGTAACTCATGCACCTCCTATCAAGGTTGTGCAAAGATAGCAGAAGAGCACTGATGAAAAAGGAGCATTAACTAATGGTTAAACCATGTGGAATACAATGCCGGCTCTATTTCTGGAGTTGCTACTACCTTGCTCCATGAGCCTAATTAACCTCTCTGCATCTCACCTTCCTTATATCTGATTTTGAGATAATAATATTTACTCATCTTACAGGGGTGTTTTTGGGTTTAACCTACTTGTAGGTGTGCAGCAAAAGATTAGCACTAGTGTACGACACTGTCATGTCAGCAGCTCTCCACATCTATCTTTGAATCCAATCATAGCTTTTGGTCATACATCTGTCTGCTCTGGAAAGCTGTGGGATTCCTAGGAGATATATAAAGAGCTGATTAGAATCAAGAAAATGGAGAGTTGCCTTGGTTTTGACTGGGATAGAGTTAATTTTCTTCATAGCAGCTAGTATGGGGCTGTGTTTTGGATTGGTGCTGAAAACAGTGTTGATAACACAGGGATGTTTCCGTTACTGCTGAGCAGTGCTGACACAGAGTCAAGGCCTTTTCTGCTCCTCCCCCCACCCCACCAGCGAGCAGGCTGGGGGGCACAAGAAGCTGGGAGGGGGCACAGCCGGGACAGCTGGCCCCAACCGACCAAAGGGATATTCCACACCATATGACGTCATGCTTAGTATATAAAGCTGGGGGAAGAAGAAGGGAGGGGGGGAATGTTCAGAGTGATGGCATTTTGTCTTCCCAAGTCACCATTACGCGTGATGGAGCCCTGCTTTCCTGGGGATGGCTGAACACCTGCCTGCCCATGGGAAGGAGTGAATGAATTCCTTGTTTTGCTTTGCTTGTGTGCGCGGCTTTTGCTTTACCTATTAAACTGTCTTTATCTCAACCCACGAATTTTCTCACTTTTACTCTTCTGATTCTCTCCCCCATCCCAGCAGGGGGGAGTGAGCGAGCGGCTGGGTGGGGCTTAGTTGCTGGTTGGGGTTAAACCACGACAAGAGTTGAAAACGATCAAATCAAGAAGGCTCTTAATTGAAACCAGCGCCTGCACTTCTCTAAGCACATACACGGCCCACGGTTCCTGAACCTCTGCACTGGAGGTGGATGGGCATATCTTAAGACTTCCCAGCGGGACCTCCTCAGCCTGGTAATTAGGCAGTGTGAGCCAGTCTATTGGGAGGTTACGGGATTTGGAGACTATTTCCAGCATGGATGCAACTGTTGCAGGACTGCTCACATCAGATGTAGACGCCTTCACCCAGAGACTGTCTCAGCTGGCCAGGTGGGACAGGAAAGGAGTTTGGCACAGGTTTCTCAGGCTGGAAGTAAACATTTGACTCTGTACTTTTCCTTTTATTTATGATAATAAACTCCTCCGAAATGCAGAGAGTTCTTGTACTGGTTTGCCTTTGAACACATACACTAAAAAATGTCTTTTTTTTTTCAAATCCATCTCGTGGGTTGTTGAGGCAGATTTATACAGCTTGTGTCTTTTTATTTTTTTTTCTCTGTAGTTAATGGAAAACGCCCAACACAATAGGCTGTGATTACCCACAAAAGAAGAAAAGGAGTTCAACAGAACGCTGTTTGGATGTTCCTATTAATTCTTGTTATTTCTTCGGTGACTTGCCAACACTGCAAGGTCATTGCATGGGATGTGCATAAAAGAGGAAACATTTCAGGCGATGCTTAAAGACTCAGATAGGATCAACTGAAACTTTAAACAAGTAAGGTATGTTGTCACACATGCCTCCTCTCCCCTCCCCTCGCTAAACAACCCTCCAAACTAAAGGAGGGCACAGGATTTAAGCAGGACGTTGGCATATATTCTTCCGTCCAAAACCTTATAATGTAATGAAGATCATGTTTCAGATGTGCATGTGAAACAATTATCTAGCACATATTGTTCGAGGCCACCTAATACCAGAAACCAGAAACCACACCCCTTTCCATGTTTAGTTGTGTTTGTTTTTTTCCTAAGAACAAAGCAAACACGATCAGCGTGTCTTTCCCCTTTCTTAATAGGATTATAAAATTCTCTGCTGAACATGAGGAATGCCGAGCCAAGAATATACCAAAATGCCTTTCCCTAGATAATTTTGGGTTAGAAATAACTGCTAAACTTTCATAATCAACATAGTGACTGTATTATGGAGGCAACGTGAAGACAATGGGTCCGAATTCCTGAGGGTGTAGATCACCCAGAAGTGTTGTTTGTAAGTGAGGCAGGGCTTGCTAAAGTGATAAGACCTTCACTGGAGCTTTTGGTTTGGAGAGATGAGGACTGGGTTGTTTATCTGGGAGTAACAGAAGACTGTTTACTTCTAACATTTCAAGAGTTCGAGTGATACTAACCCTGAATAAACTTCCTCCAATGGTGCGATAGAGAACAAAGGTGGTGGCAATATCTCCAAGAACATCTTTGTTTCAAATTTCCCTCCTTTCTTTCCTTTTTAA
>NW_008795557.1:705848-709891 GCF_000699145.1 Aptenodytes forsteri
GGGGGAGGGGGGGGGGCACACCTGGCATAACCACAGAAAGGTTCTTCCTTACCATTTTTTGCAATTCCACAATCAAACTTGCCCATCACACTTTGCAGGAGGATTTACTAGCCTGGGGCTGGCCTGAGGCACAGGAGAAGCAGGCAGATGCCTGGGGCAGCAGGGTTTGGGGATGGGAAAGACAAGTTTTTTGGCAAGCAAAGAGGCTGTGGGCTTGCTGCCACACTTGGAGAGGGGTGGCTCAGACCACGGTGGTTTCTCCATGCACCATCCTCCCTGAACGGCTCAGGGTAGTGAACCTGAGACACTCCCTTGGCCCAGACATTCATGGCCCGGTCCTGTTGTCTTCCCAGTGCTCCCTCCACCTGTGTCTTGGAGAGGAGAGAGGGAGATGGCATGCTCCCACCCACAGCCCCCTGAAACCCTGCTCACAGCGTGGGGAGAGATACTACAGTACCAAAACCCCAACCATGCTGTTTCCAGCGAGTAAGGGATTGCAAGTCAGCTTTCCACTTCTCCTCCTGGTGATAAACTCTGGTCCCTGCTGAGGGTAAAAACACAGAGAAGAAAAGTATGTGTGGTTTAATGCCTTGCTGTTCACAGCTACAGACACTTTTTTCCCAGGATTTGTGGAAGCCACCCAGGTGTCTCTAGCCACTACAAAAAAAGAAGAAATATCAACAAGCTGCGAGGCAAGGCATAGCCACTGGGATTATTTAATAGCCCTGGGCTTACACATCATGCGTAGACACAAAGCACCCAGCTTAAACAACCTCAGCTATTGTCCATCATGCAAACCCTCCTATTCTTCTCCAAGGATCATGAAAAGAGATGACTGTATGGCAGGAGGTGGGGCCTGCTTTGTAGCTTATTCAATACATTTATATCTCAGACTCATTTTTCCAGTAAAATTGGATCTCGGGTCAGAATCGGTACATGGCAAGCCACCAGGAGGTGTCCCATTAAAGCCAGAGGTGAAGAGCAGTGGTAGCCCAGTGACCAGGCGACGAGGGTCTGTGCAAGATAAAGGTGTTTCTGTCTCTTCTGTTGGTTGCCGTTGCTTGCATGAAGTTTCTAAGTTCCTGCTCTGACTTATCCAAACTCCTGCAGGAGATGCAGCATGACGGGATGGGGTGCATCCTGTTCCCTCTGAAGTCCATGCCTCCCACTTCGAGCAGTTTTCAGCAAAAAATATGTCTTTGGAATATTTCATAGAATCATAGAATCATAGAATCATTGAGGTTGGAAAAGACCTCTAAGATCATCGAGTCCAACCGTCGACCCAACACCACCATGCCCACTAAAACATGTCCCTAAGCGCCTCATCTACACGTCTTTTAAATACCTCCAGGGATGGGGACTCCACCACTTCCCTGGGCAGCCTCTTCCAATGTTTCACCACTCTTTCAGTAAAGAAATTTTTCCTTACATCCAATCTAAACCTCCCCTGCCGCAACTTGAGGCCATTCCAGCCTGTCAGATGTTCAGGATCATCATGGTCTCATTGGGATTGCTAGTTCAGGCTCTTTAGGAAGTGTTACAAGACAAAGTGTGATTATATCATGTCATTTCTTTAATGCAATTTCAAGCTCTCGCTTTTTACTCTTCTTGTTCAAACTGACTTTCACCTTCTGTTTTTTTTTTTTTTTTGTTGCCTTTTTTTAAAAATTTCGGTTCCTTTTTTGCTATTTAACCCGGAAGCCAGCTAGCCAGTTTAACGCAGTGTAACGGCTCTCTCTAATTACATGTTGCATGTGTGGTTTATTAAACTTCAGCCACTAGAACTGGGAAAGATGGGCTGGGACACTAAGCTGGTGGCCCAGGTACTGCACAGCTGATGTTTCCAGCTCTGTTTAGTAACACGCTGTGGTCTGCATGAAGTCAAAGACAATTTCGACAGGCCACCTTGGAAAACAAACAAGTGTGAAGCGTTTTGGGGGTTTTCCCCATTTGCAGGAGGACATGTGAGTTTGTCACCGCAGGGAGTGACCCCCACCATCCTCCCTCCCTCCTTTCTGTCCCTATTAGGCTACCTGCCACCTCGCTGGAGGGGGTAGGCTTGAAGCACACAGTCAAGGTGGGCAGCCAACAGCAGCCTGATATTGGGGGTGACCCATCTGGGATGTGGAGGTAGGGAAACAAACCCCATGAGTCCAGTCTGTACAGGGATGCCTTGCAAACCTTACCCCCTCCATTTCCATCAGTGGGATTCAGTTGCTTCTCCTCCATCACCAACTCCACGAAGCCAAACACAGAGGGGTGTTTGGGATATCAGTGTTTTCACTCCCTAGGAAGTAGGGAATCCCCTCATCGCAGGCAGTCCTACATGACTGGTGATGCCATAACCTCTAATGGTGGAAGGTGACTGCATAGTGGAAAGGACACCGTGGCATAGACTCCCCATCCCTTGATGCTGCCACCAGAATAACTTCTTGCACAAAAACTTATTTTATGCTGACGATCCCAAGCTCAGAGTCCATGTTAGCCTGGGTGGCCAAGGTAAGTCCAATGCAGGGTAAGTGCAGGAGCTATAATTGTTAATTGGGACAATTGCGTGCTCTGCACTACTCCTCCAGATCCAGGCAGTGTAGGGCCTGATTTTATCTGTGCCTGACTGGGATGTGGAGCTATGTTAGGATTCTTTCCTTTGTATTTATTTCCTTCTTATGCAAGGACGTTTTCCTTCCTCCATCTTTGGGTCTGCATAGCGGATTCAGCAAGAGAGGGGCAAGTGGATGGAGAAAGAAAGGGATTTCGGAGGATTTTTGGGGGAACACAGCTGCTGTTTGGAGAGGCAGACCCAGGGCTGGAACAGTAGCCCTCTCTTTTGTGTAATGCACTGACTGTCCTGTTATCTATAAGACTTGTCCTGGCTCTGGTCACTAGTAGTTCAAAGCCTTGAGTTGCTTGTGCTGTGTCAAGATCAATGGGAGCTTCATGTGCTCACCCCAGCTGCTACAGTAGAGATCAATCATCGTTGGTTTCCAGAGCAGGAGATATTTCCTTTCATCATTATACCCTGCTCATTCTGGGGATTCGTGTCTGCTTGTCAATGGAGAGACAGCAGTTCAGAGAGGAACATCATTAATTAATAGAGGACGGCTTGGAAAGAAAGGGACTCGATAATCAGGTATCCTTAAGGGACGGGCAGGAATCTGAAAGGCAGAATGGAGCAGGAAAGCAATGGGGTGGGATACAAATTTGGTCTAGGATTGACTCGCCAACTTAATTTTGCCATCCTACTTAATAAGACTTTGTCAAGAGTTGGGCAGCTGGGGAGCAGAAGCTCCTGCTGTGACCCAGTGCTGCCACATTTCTCCCTTCTGGTCCCTCCCCACTTCCCTGTCCCATTCAGGTGGGTACAGTCAGGACGGATGCTTTGATTTGGCGGGCAAACATTGGCAGCTTCTGGAAACTTCACAGTGGATTTGACAAGCAGAATTTTCTTCTGCACACTCTCTCCTCTGCAAAGCTGGGATAAAACCATGACATATCTGCAGTTCCTCTCCGCTTTCTTCTGAGCATGAGTGGAATCTGTGTAATTTTGGCATTTCCTGGAAAGCCAGTCAGAGTTGAAGCATGGAAGATCTGCCAATATCCAAGTGAAGCTAGTAAAATCTCTTCTAAGAAATTCCATGATTTTCTGCTTTTTTGTCTCCTTTTTTGCTTTCAGCACTCTAAAAAGAATGTGCTATAGCTAAATTGAAATATTTTAGCATTTTATATTTACCTCTTTTTTTAAAGAAGGTTTCCAATATGTCTCTATTCCTTTTTATAGCGTAATTTCATTTTTAAGCTACTGCATGTCTGCTGGTGTATGTGTAAGTTCATAAGCCCTTAAAACAAAAAAGGGACCACTAGAGCTTTGTTATCTTCACAAATATAGAATCATAGAATCATAGAATAGTTTGGGTTGGAAGGGACCTCGAAAGGTCATCTAGGCCAACCCCCCTGCAATAAGCAGGGACATCTTCAACTAAATCAGGTTGCTCAGAGCCCCGTCCAACCTGACCTGGAAGGTTTCCAGGGATGGGGCATCCACC
>NW_008795557.1:710864-767621 GCF_000699145.1 Aptenodytes forsteri
CTATGTCATTGATGAAGATATTAAACAGTACCAGTCCCAATACGGACCCCTGAGGGACGCCACTCGTCACCAACCTCCTTCTGGACATTGAGCCATTGACCACTACCCTCTGGATGTGACCATCTAACCAATTCCTCACCCACCGGACAGTCCACCCATCAAATCCATATCTACCTTTCACAAATAGGCCAGATAGATATTCCAAGGCTTGCTTAAAACAGGGCTTTTGGAATACAGGTCTTTAAGTCTCCAAGTCATGGTGTTACTTCCCTGCTCTGTGAGGTGCCAGCTGACTATTGCTGCTGAAGAGCTGCCTCATTAGCAAAAGTAGTTTCATTCCAGCTTTTGGTTATTTAACTGTGTTAAACGCTTCCTGATACACTATCTTTTCCATCTCAAAAAAACCCCAAAACTCATAGTTCTAGCTGCTATTTAACATATTTGGCTGTGTTTGAACCTGTTAGTCTCAGTAAGGTTAATGAAAATACTGGGTTTGCACATATTGGGAACAATGCTCTCTTAATTTTAGGTCTTTTGATTGGTTATTTTGTGGCGTGGGTTTTTTTTTCAAAGAGGAACATAAATGCTGTGGCTTTGACTTGTCCAGTGATGAGTATCATGAAATCTGAGACAAATGATGAAGCTTCCTCCCTAAAGATGTATTTGACAGCTGTCAGACATAGAATTGATGCAAACAAAACATCAGTTCACAATGAGCAAAAGAGAATAATAAAGTGAGCTTTGAATAAAAGCGAGGTAATTGCTGGGTCTGTTTATAAAAGGGCTCTTTCTGGCTTACTAGTTAGGGTGACATTGCATTATCTATTTTCATAAGGTGGCTTGCTTGCCTGAGCCTGCTGTTATGACACCCCATTTTAGGCGTGCTGAGATGAGCTGAACTGTTTTTCTTTTTCAATGGGGTTTAAAGGGATTTCAGCAGGGCTGTCACACAGATGGGGTGAGAACTGCTTTCCAGATAGACCAAGGAGTGGCTGCTGGTCTGTGATGGTACCAAAATGCATTGCTACGCCTGTAAGGCGCACAAATTCACATGTCTGGCTGGGGGGTGGAAAAGAGGACCTAGATCAGGGGTTGGGTTCCTCAGAAAGACCTGCAGAGAGCAAAGTGCCCTGAAAATCTTGTCCAGAAATGGCTTCCTTGGTGATAGGAAATACCAGATGCTATTTTGACTTGATATCTTTAGCTTGGAGTGCTCTGGAAATACCGCATCACAACAATCTGGGCTTTTCAGTGTCTCTCTCTAAAACCTCTTTATCTCGAAAGACTGTAGGCACTGAAGGGCTTGCGCTGTGGTTATTCTGCATGTCTAGGAGCTAACTGGCGCCTGCAGGCTTTGCAAAGGTCTTTGCAGCTCAACAGAGAGGTGATAAAGAGCATCTAGGAACTGGTGAGTGATGAGGCAGGGTGAGCTACCTTGGACTGGATTTGGGGACTCGGGTTCCAAAGTCTGTTTTTATGGTCTGTGTCTAGAGCGGTACATGTCCCAGGGAGTCTATTATTATGGCCGCTGTCACCTTTTTAAAATAACTTTTTACACATTCTTCTCACGAAACTAGAATCTCAGCAAAGGGGAAGGGTTGTGCTTAATTTGTTCTCACGGCTCAGTAAATTTGATAGAGACAGTTCCTTCTCTCTGGGACACTCTCCTACCCGAGAACTCCCAGTCTTTGGAAAGAGCCGACACAGTGGACAGCACCAGATGAAATTCTCGCTGCTGCAACTCACATTCAAGTCTGACTTCTCTTTGTATGCAGATCCTTCACCAAGGGGAGGTCATGCTTGATCAACTTGATGGACTTCTATGATGAAATGACTGGCTGGGTAGATGAGCGGAAAGCAGTGGATATTGTCTACCTGGACTTCAGGAAGGTCTTTGACACTGTCTCCCATAAGATCCTCACAGGCAAGCTGTTGAGGTATGGGCTGGATGAGCAGCCAGTGAGGTGGGTTGAAAACTGGCTGAATGACCGAGCCCAGGGAGTGGTGATCACTGGCACAAAGTCTACTTGAAGGCTAGTAACTTGAGGTGTACCTCAGAGATCAATACTGGGTCCGGTCCTGTTTAACATTGCCATTAATGATCTGGATGATGGGGCAGAGCGTACCCTCAGCAAGTTTGTGGATGACACAAAACTGGGAGGAGTGGCTGATAGAGGGTCATGATAGAGGCTGATAGAGGGTCTTGCTGCCATCCAGAGGGACCTTGCCAGGCTGGAGAAATGGGCTGACAGGAACCTCATGCAATTCAACAAGGGGAAGTGCAAAGTCAGACACCTGGGGACAACCCCATGCACCAATATATTCTGGGGGCCATCCAGCTGGAAAGCAGCTCGGCTGAAAAGGACCTGGGGGTCCTGGTGGACACCAGGTTGAACATGAGCCAGCAATGTGCCCTTGCGGCAAAGAAGGCTAATGGTATCCTGGGTTGCATTAGATGAAGTATTGCCTGCAGGTCAAGGGAGGTGATCCTCTGCTCAACACTGGTGAGGCCACACCTGGAGTTCTGGGGGCCATCCAGCTGGAAAGCAGCTCGGCTGAAAAGGACCTGGGGGTCCTGGTGGACACCAGGTTGAACATGAGCCAGCAATGTGCCCTTGCGGCAAAGAAGGCTAATGGTATCCTGGGTTGCATTAGATGAAGTATTGCCTGCAGGTCAAGGGAGGTGATCCTCTGCTCAACACTGGTGAGGCCACACCTGGAGTATTGTGTTCAGTTCTGGGCTCCCCAGTAAAAGAGAGACATGGACATGGAAAGAGTCCAAAGAAGGGACACAAAGATGAGCATCTCTCCTCTGAGGAAAAGCTGAGAGAGATGGGACATCAGGAAACACTTTGTTACTGTGCACTGGCACAGGTTGCCCAGGGAGGTCGTGGAGTCTCCATCCTTGGAGATATTAAAAACCCAGCTGGACATGGTCCTGGGCAACTGGCTCTAGGTGGTCCTGCTTGAGCAGGGGGATTGGACCAGATGACCTCCAGAGGTCCCTTCCGACCTCAACCATTCTGTGATTCTGTGAGTTTGTGAGTCTGTGAGTCTATGATCTCTTTCTGATGCTCTACTAATGCAAAGGCAAGGAGAAAAGCAGATGCAAAGTGAGAACAGAGTTGAGGTAAACCAGCTGCGTGTTTACTCTCCTGTGGGAATAACACAAATTAAAGGAGCTTGGGGATGTGGTTGGCTGGGAAGCAGAACAGTTAGATACCTGGCATAAACATGTGAAGCAGGTCCTATTGACTAATTGTGATAATGATTAAAATAAAAATATTTTGCTAATTGCACAATTGAAGTATTGGACTTCTCCTGGGTCCCTGCATGTCTTAGCTGTCTGCTGGCACGCGGGGCAATATCTTCAAAGAATTCAGGCCCTGAGATGTCACATTTTGCAAATTCCATCTGCTGGCTTCCAGCCACTGCACAGAACAGTCGGCCCTGTCGTAGGCAACCCAATTACCCCCACAGTGGTAAGGAAGAAGTAGGTGGGTCAAACGTCTCCTCCTTGCTATTTTCATTACTTTACTCCTGATATTTTTTTTATCACCCTCATCATTTTTGTTGGAGCTGGGATGTCCCAGCACATTCAGCCCATATTTACTGCATGTTCTAGGGTGCAGATCCAAAAATTAAGTAAAATTACCTTTATACTCTCTTGCGGACTATTTAAGACCTATCTGCAAAAAAAGCCAACCTACCAAACCCCCAATAACAAAGGAAGAGCAAAAGGACCGTCTTTGTGCCCCAAACATTCAACACCCTGGTGTTGATAGGACTTTCCTGTATCATGGGGTCTTCTGTGTGTGTGGCTCTGTGTTGCTTGACTTGTTACAGGGCGTCTGAACCCACATCTGAGGCTGTTCTTTGACCACTGGACTACTGTATTTCTCATTCCCATTGGTACAAATACCTTTTACTATGCCATTCCTGTTCTCAGTATGAGTAATTTGGAGAGATACCCTCCCCAGAGGTACCTGGAGGGGCACGGACAAGAATCTGGTAGTCCACACTGAGCCCAACCTCATGTTTTTTCTCCTTGCAGCCCAAACCTTGCAATGTTACACTTGCCTTGAACATACTGCTGTTGGTAAGTGCCTGACGATCCAGAACTGCACGAAGAATGAAACCACGTGTAAGACCACTATGTATTCCCTGGAGGAAGGTAAGAGCAATTACTTCCTTATCCATATTTTTCACGAGTCAGTGTTTCTACAGTGAAGACTGCTGGTGTGGGAGCAGTACCTTTTCTCACTTAAATATATAAGCCTGGAAGAGAGCAGTCTCCTGCTGTTGCGGAAAGCAGTCTTCATGTGAGTGAATACTTAGTGATTGCAAGCTCATAGTTAATGCTCAGTGTTGAGCATGGTTAGAAAAAACGTGTTGACTTGAGCTCGAGGCATGGAGCTAGAGAGTCCTGACTCTCCAGACTCTTTGCGTGACTCGCACGATGGGCGTGGGTTAAACAGTTCTCTCCTGACCCGAGAACTATTTATGAAAGCTGGGTGGAGTAGAGAGGCGAGTGGAGATGAGCCAAGCTTAGTAAGGTGAGGACACCAACTTCTGGTCATTTGGAGGCAAACCAGAAATGCTGTTGATTTCTCTGGAGCTCTCAGGAAGGCATTGTCAGTCTGACTGGTGACCCTACAGGTCACTACAGGACCCTACCTGTCCAAATAAAGAAATGCACTGTGAAGATGGAGGCTCTCTCTTTTGCACGGTCCTGCTGATAAGGCTCTGGTCGCACATGGGAGAGGCAGGAGATAGCCAGTAGAGTCAAAGCAGAGGCAGAAAAAGTGCCTAACTGACCTTGTGCAGGGTAAAGCTGATCCAGGCAGGACACAGAGGATGCAAGGTGCTGTTCAGCTTGCAGCCACTCAGTGGGAACTCTTTCCTATATTCCCGGTAGGAAGTAGACCAATTGTATTTGAACTGGAGCTAAGACTTTGGTGGTGAAGGCAGCTAATGCTTCACTACGGACGAGGAGAGTTCTCCATTCCTCCCATTCCTAACTGTTCCTTCTTTCTTGCTTTGTTGTAGCTTATCCCTTCACGAGAGTCTTGACGGTCACCAAGATGCGCTTTTCTGTCTGCACCTCATCCGACGTGGACGAGATTGGCGTGACGCACCTCGTCTCCTGCTGTTACTCTGACTTGTGCAACACTGATGGCGCAGCTAGTCTGAGGATCAGCTTTGTGCCAGTTGGGATGCTTGCAAGTTCCCTTTGTGCCCTCTTCTGGACTAGACTGTGAGGAGCTCATGGGGAGGTCTTTCATGCTGAAGAATCCAATGAAGAAGAGAATAAACCCCCTGCCAGCCCACCTTTCTGTTGGATGCCTCATGGACAACCCTCAACAGCTCCCAGAAGCTGTTTTTTTAGTACCCGCCCTTTTCCCACGACCAAGAGAGAAGGAAAACTCAGGAAGTCTCGACAAAAATTTTTGAATTGACTCTTCAACAACTCCCACAAAATTAACTGCGGAGTTTCTTTGCTCTGCTGGTTTGGTTGGTTTTGAACTAAAAAATTCTGCTGTATGAAGTGTATTTAAAGCAAAAAACCTTGCGCTAAGAGCCTTCCATACCTCCTTAGAGCATTTTTTCCCCAGGTGTCAAGCAGCAGAATAGCTGAATTAGCCAGTCTTCTCAGATGAAATTCAGTTATGTGGCAGGTCCTCTCCACCCCACAGTTTTGTGCTGGCTCTTTGTGCTGTCTAGATGTCCTTCTTTGTACACAAGAAATTAAGGAGACACTTCTGTGTCCAAAATATGAGGCAGGAGACTAAACTTCCTGGGCCAGAGATCTGATCCAGAGAGGCTAAAATCTCTTGCTTTCTGCACCCTTTTGAGCAGAATAAAAAGAATGTTGTATTAAAACTGTAGTGATCACTAAAGTTTATAGTGCACCTGTCCTCTGATAAAGTTTATTATTTAATTTAATTTAATTTAATTTTATTTTATTTTATTTTATTTTGTTTATTTCATTTTATTTTATTTCCAAACTCCAGTTCCACCTTTCAGTATTGTTTATACAGTGAGATGAGTTAGCTTTTGCCGTCAGTCTTGCAGCAGATGTGCAAGACATTTCCCATTATCCCCCACTGGCAGTAGCCTGCCATCAACGTTCCTTCTACCAACTCCACTGGTACGAAACTATCTTTACTGGGAAGGTTGGGTGATTTGTGTAACCGTTCTGGCCTGAATTTGGAATTCAGTGGAATGACTCACCCTTGCTTCAATCCTCTAGAGCATCATCTGCAATTGCTTGTATGTTGGTAAGGGCTCCTACATTTTTATGTTGTCCATCCTGTTCTGATTCCGCGTTTTTCTATAATCCCCTTTTCAAGGTCTACCAACAAAAATGTCCTTCTCCAATTATCACCCTGCTTGTGGTATCTGAAATCATCAATAAAGATGTGATTTAAAGTCTTCTGTATAGCACATGCATAAAAGCAGGTTTCCAAGAGAGGTGGTACAATTTCCATCCTTGGAAGTTTTCATGACTTATCTGGATGAAGTCCTGAGAAACCTGGGCTGACCTCACAGCTGAGAGCTTTGATCAGGAACTTGGATTAGACACTTCCCGAGTTCCCTGTTCCAATCTGGGTTTCCTGTGATCTTATGATGTACCCACTGAGATCACCGGAGCACAAACCATTATTTTCCGGCATGCTGCAAAGTCTGGCAGATGTTTCTGCAACGATTTTCACCTGTCTTGCATTGCTTCCCATTGCCAAAATGAGATCAAGTTTGGAACGAACTGCAATTCTGGATTCACGCACAGCTGCCAGGTTGCTCAAATAGAATTCCTTTGCTGGAACAACATTGTGCAAGTGGTCAGGGTGCTGCACTGGCATGGAGGTGGCTGGATGAACCACATCCCTGGCTATGGAAGGACTTCGAAAATGAGCTGCAGGCTTGCATTAGCTGGCAGTGTGTGCTTTGCAGTGTCCTCTACCTGTGAACCGTGCCGAGAGCTCAGTCCCCAGAGGTGTGTGATATGTTTTTGGCTTTCTGCTGCACAAGGGTGGTACATGGAGTTTCTCCCTTTTTATCTGCCAGTTCTGGCAGTCAGCAGTCTCAGGTTTTGCTGGCCCAGGGGCTGCATCAGGACCACTGTGTATGGTAACCAACAGTGAAACGCCACCAAAATGTCTTATTGCAAGTTGATTTTATTCACATTCCCAGCCTTCACAGCATTTTCTTTTTATTTTATTCACACTCCCAGCCTTTTAGGCTTAATGCTGCCACTTCATTAAGGGTAGTTTGTTTCTCTTTCAAACCCTCCGCCTCACAGTTTCATTCAGACCCCTTGTTCTCATAGACGAGCAGTAGTGAGACTGCTCCCTGTCTACCTTTTCCGCACCATCTATGTTACATAGCCCTGTGTCCACCCTGGTAGCTCTTTTCCAAGCCAAAGACCCCTTGTCTAAATCCAGGTATCATTCATGAACCCATGAGTACATGAACCCATCTGTACTCCAGGTACCGACTGCAACAGAGAGGACCATTAAAAATCCTGAATGAACCCCATGGGGAAAGAAGGGTGTCAAATATTCTTACCAGTCCCAGGACATGCACGAGCGCCAAGACGTGAAGTGGGCACTTCACGTTCTTGCTGCGCTAGTGCTAAGACCTAACACGAGTGATTTGTCATGCGCTGGTAAAATGCAATGGTGACAGGCCACTTTGTGGCCACTGGGTTCCGTCATGGCCACCTCCCTGCTTTTCATTGCGTAACTGAATGATGTTTGTTACATCCAGAAGCCCAGGGCACTTTACCGTAGCTGATAACTTTCTTCTACAATCTGAAGAAACTGAAGTTTCCCTGAAAGCAAAGCTGGAGCCCAGATATGTGGATAAGCATTTCCTCATCTCTGTCCATAGGCACTTGTGACAAACCCTATTTTATCTTCTTTCTCCAAACAAAGCCGAAGAGAGCCGCATTTATTGTGCATTGTTGTAACTGGAGGGTTTATTAGGACGTGGTCAAAATACCCGGCTACTCACTCAATTGTTAGGGATAGAAAAAATACTAGACATTTCCTATCCACTGTCCAGAAGTTTATGTACGTCAGTACTTCTGCACAGGAAACCAACATTAATTACGTACTGGCAAAACTCAGAAAGAAATACAGCGTTCACAGATTTTCACTGCACAGCACTGCTCTTTCTCAGATGTGAGTTACTGGGCTCAGACTACCCTGTCCTTACCCTGCATTGGTTGATAAGCGGTGCAGTCATGGCCCAGAACATCACAAAATTATCATGTCAAAGAGCATTTAAAAACAAATACATCAGGAGCCAGATTATTGTGTTATATCGTCATCTCAGAGAACGACACTAAAAATACCACTGCAGTCATGGACAGTGAGAGTATAAGTCATGGGCAGAGATGCTGAAAATGCTTGAAACCAAGCCATTGCTGGGATTGGGAAGGTGAGCGAAGCATATCTGGCTGGTGGAGCTAAAGTCATGTCACCAGAAAGGTGCACGGAAGACAAAACATTGGCTCCCAATTGCAAGAGATGACGATATAGCTCAGTAGGCCAGTAAACACAATACTGGCATTGTTCTTGATAGGCCACACTCTTTTAATTGAGTTTGCAAGTCCTCAGGGCTGAGGCTTATTGGGCGTGCTTTGTCTGGAATTGTCTTGACCTGCCTTCAGCTTTGTTTTTACTTTGCTCAGCTGTAACAGCAGCGTTCCTAGTTGGCCAGGCGGCTATGCCTAATTTGCTTTACTTTTGTTTATCATTGTATGGTGCAACTGTAAGTTTACATAGAGAGCCGTAACAAGGAGTTGTTGTATGTAGAATGAGCTATTTACCACTCCGATGTAAAGAAATACAGACCTGGTACGGCAGCAGAGGCCTCAAGAAATGGAAGCGCAGGACGTGGCAGAGAGGAATGCTGGCATGGGGTGATACGAGGTGGGGCGCTGGCTTGGCATTAGAGACCCGTCGTCTATAAACAACTCACCAACAGTCAAAGAAATGCATAGAATCATAGAATCATAGAATCATTGAGGTTGGAAAAGACCTCTAAGATCATCGAGTCCAACCGATGACTAGGTCCTCAGACCTAGAGGTGGACAAAATCATCTTTAGGAATAGCAAAGAGAACACAGAGCAAATATCAAACCAATGTAAAATGCACCATACACCGTAAAATCCCATGTGACGTGGACCTGCACCTTCTGATCAAGGAAAAAAAGAGCAAGATATGAAAGTGTTTTAGCCAACATAATCAAAATGACTCCTGGTACGTCCTTGGTTAAGGAAGAAGAACCCATTGCCACCATCATACTCCTCCCGATGGAGGACTCGGAATGCAAATGACTCACTGTACCTTCCTGTAAGGTGGAAGGCAGCAATTTTAGTGGAAGAGTGAGCATAACACCAGGAAAATGGGTAGAAACTAGTACGTGTATAACAATTTTAACTGTATTGTTACTGAAACTTTTTCTGTAATAATTATTTCCTTTTTCTTTTTATGTCTGTAATAATTTGATCTTCACTAATCATAATTCTTTGATTAAACTGTTAAGATTTCATACATAGTAATAATAAATTCTTGGCTTTACATATGTGTTTCCTTTTTGCCCGTAACAAGATTTTGAGCATAACAAAAATATGGAGATTCCCAGCTGGGTACGGAGAGATGGCTAGGTATACAGGTGCTTAAGTAGGCCTTATCTCAAGGGCTGCTTATTTGGTTGTAGTGCACATCAATATCTCCATGGGAGACTGTCAGTCTAGCTCCTGACACTGAAGGCATCTTTGTGGTATCTGAGAAACTCACAGTCAAGGGGCATGTTATTCTGGGGAGCAGTGATTTTGAAAATGACTGGATTTTTTCAGATGTCCAGAAAAAGACATCTGAAGAAGAGCTCCTAGAGAGACACCAAAACCCTTTGGATTATTGCGGTATGTGTTTTCAATGGGACATAACACCACAGGGCTGAGAAGGTTATGTCACCTCTCTGCTCTGGACCAGTGACGTGGGGGAGAGAAGCAATGAGCAGCACTTTTCTCCTCCTTTCTTTTGTGCCATACCACTGTTTGCAAATGCTCACACTGCGAGTTCAAGGATGAGCAGTGCAAGTACTTCCATGGGGAATGGAAGTCTGGTAACACGAGACTCTTCCGCAAGCAATGGTATAACAAAAGAGGCTACAAGCTGAAGGCAGGGAAATTCAGACTGGAAATAAGGTGCACATAGAGGGAACTGGGGTTGTTTAGCCTGGAGAAAAGGAGGCTGAGGGGAGACCTCATCGCTCTCTACAACTCCCTGAAAGGAGGTTGTAGCGAGGTGGGTGTCGGTCTCTTCTCCCAAGTGACAAGCGATAGGACGAGAGGAAATGGCCTCAAGTTGTGCCAGGGGAGGTTTAGATTGGATGTGAGGAAAAATGTCTTTACTGAAAGAGTGGTGAAACATTGGAACAGGCTGCCCAGGGAAGTGGTGGAGTCCCCATCCCTGGAAGTATTTGAAAGACGAGTAGATGCAGCACTTAGGGACATGGTTTAGTGGACATGGTGGTGTTGGGTTGACGGTTGGACTTGATGATCTTAGAGGTCTTTTCCAACCTTAATGATTCTATGATTCTAGGATTCTAGTGAAAAATCAAAATGATTCATTTTGTTTAGAAAAGTTTTGAGAGTAAAAAAAAACCTGGGAATTTTCAGTTCTGGAAACAATAAAGAACAGCTTAGCATAACTCATATCTGAGCTTTATGTAAACACTTCATGGAGCTTCTTTGCCAACCCTTTGCAACAATGGCAGAAGTGGAAAGTGGGCTGTTTATTTTAAAAAAGAAAAAAAAAAAAGCTATATAAAATATCCCAGCAAATGTTTTGAAATGCTGGGAGAGGGCAATGGTTCATGTTACAGATGCAAGGCAAGGAGAACTTCAGGGAGAGATGGATAACTTGACATGTCCGAAAACTCTCTGAGGATATCAGGTAGGACTTTTCTTGGTCAGTGGAGAGAGACTGGCTTTGCAGCAGACATCCATCCCACCCCTTCCTGACACTTGTATAGGGCTGGCATAAGTTGCTACCTAATTTTTTGTTAATGGGAATGTCTCCCAAAGTGATCTGCATTCTCCTCCTAGCTCAGCTCAGCGATGAATTTTTGTAGATCAATCTGGCTGTAGCTCGTTGCTTCAGCTACCAGCCCGCGAGCCCTTGCCCTGGGCCTTGGAGCCATCTAAGACAGGTTTCCCCAGAGAGCAGCAGGTATCAGCTAGGACTCTCGATAAACACAACATCACTGTATGCAGAGCTAAGCTACCTACAACATATTTCTCTGAATATATTATGTTTTCTCCCTTTCCCCGGTGGCACAGCAAAGGGAGTGCATTGGCTGCGCAGGTGGACACTCTGCTTGGAAGCCCTCCAGGTAAAATCCATCTTCGTGACTGCATGATATAGCACAGGCAAGGAAACTGGGAGGCAGCAGACACCCCTGCCGGAAAGCTCCAGGTTTGAGACCTGGCATGGCTGCCCTTGAAAAGCATGATAAGCCTAGACCTGTGTCGTGCTTCCAATCCTCACAGAGTAGTTTGAATCTATTGTGTTTGTTAATTCTTTCTTAGAGGAGGCATTTCAGGAGGCCAAGGCATTTGTGACCTCCTGCTGAGATTGCAGAGCCATTCAGCAATATCCGGAGGAGGAGGCATGGAGGTTTCCTTTTATGCCCCTGCATAAACATGCACTTTGCTGCTGCTGACAACGTGAGCCACAGTCTGAAGTTTAAGCCGTGCTGGTGCTGTCCCCTCTAGAAGAGCATCACTCTAATTCTCTGCTGACCGCAGAGTTGCACAGCAGGACCTCATCTCATTTACTGCTTATTTATTATTCATGGCTGTTCTCATTTGCTGTGTTTCTTCATGCACCTTTCTGATCAAGCCTGGAGAGACCCACCTTCAGCAATGCAGCTCTGCACTACCCTCCTGGAAAAAAAACTAGATAGCTGTACCAAGAGTGAGTGTCACAGTTTGCAAGCAGAGTTGGGTGTGTGCATAGGCAGGAAAGCAGTTATGTACACTTTTAAAATCCAGGAAGCTCTTTTGAAAACTTATTTTTAAAACAAATCTAGATGACTTATTTCAATCAGTGAATAATACCCACGGTTATATAACAAGAAGATTATCTTTCACTTAATGCCTATGTAAATATGACTCATGCCCTTAAGAGTAAGGCTGTGTTAGGCCTTTAACCAACCAGTCAATGGTTATGCACTTGCAAATATGTGCTCCCTATGGCAGCTTTGCCTTCCCCTTTGCAAACAAACTGTGAAGGACTTGGGTACAGCACAGCCACTCCTCTGTAGTCCTCTGAAGAGGGAGAATAGAGACTATTGCTAACATTTGGAAAGATATCCAGCTCTAAGTGACAGCAACTGGTGTATAGTGAAAGGCATTTTGAGAGTAAAGCAGAAAACAAGGAGTTACCCCCAATACAGATCCAGATCTGGAATTATAAAACAGATGAGGTCGGAAGGGAACTCTGGGGTCTGTGGTTTAACCCCCTGGGCAAAGCAGGGCTGGTTTGGGGTCCAATCCAGCTAATCTCTTCACTAGCTGCTGTTATTTCGCACATGAGCAGACCCCACGTGAGCACGGACCTGTCCTCCCCCTCCCCAGCCCCAGGGCAGCAGCATGAGCAGTAGTATTGCTTTACGCAAACAAACACCTGGGAAACATGTAGATTGAAGTCCTGATCCAAAGCCCACGGTAAATTATATAGGTTGAGAGACTTTCCCCAGGCTACAGTAGGATGAAGGTGGGATGGGAACTGAGCCATCCTTCACAGTTGCCCTGAAAAATCAGCTCTCCCTTATTCATGGATGAACAATATTTCTTGCAAACAGAACTGTTTCTGTTCTCTGGGACATGTTTGCAACCTGCTTCTGATTTTCTTTGAAGTAATTAGTCATTCGAAAGCCTTCATAAGCCACACAGAGCCTTTGGTTCTTATTTTTGCAAAGGGCTTTTGTTCAGTGTCACATACAAGGGTGCGCAGGCTTACAGCACGGCTTCTCTGACTATCAAATGAGAAGAATATTTATCACCCAGCTTTGATGCTGAAGTCCTTGTGTCTAAATTCAGACTCTGAGCTCCTGAGAGAGAAAGCTGCTATAGAGCTTCAAAGCCTTGTTTCTATGATTTTTTAGCTTGGCAATGAGTCCTTACCAGTGCTCCCATTTGATTTACATCCAGGGAGCGCAGGACACTTTCCAGATGCAAAGGTACTGGAGCATCCAGTTCTCCTGAGAGAAGGATCTCGCAGAAAGCCTGAAGCTTGGCTGGAAATGTTGCAGTTTTCATCCTCCAAAATCAAGGTCTGGATGCCCAGTGCATCCTTGTCCTAGTTATCAGACTGAATTAGAATATGCAGCTATTTATAATGGAAACCTACATCTCAGTACCAAAAATAGACTGGAATAAAACCTCATGAGGAATTAAAAAAACATTAGAAATAACAATGCTGCATTTCAAGAGCTGCAGGTATGCCATGGACCTGGTTTGCTTTAAAAGCTGTTGTCGTGGTTTAACCTCAGTCGGCAACTGAGCACCACGCAGCCGCTCGCTCACTCCCCCCTGATGGGATGGGGGAGAGAATCGGAAGGGTAAAAGTGAGAAAACTTGTGGGTTGAGATAAAGAGAGTTTAATAGGTAAAGCAAAAGCCGAGCACACAAGCAAAGCAAAACAAGGAATTCATTCACTCCTTCCCATCGGCAGGCAGGTGTTCAGCCATCTCCAGGAAAGCCGGGCTCCATCACGCGTAATGGTTACTTGGGAAGACAAACGCCATCACTCCAAACGTCCCCCCCTTCCTTCTTCTTCCCCCAGCTTTATATACTGAGCATGACGTCATATGGTGTGGAATATCCCTTTGGCCAGTTGGGGTCAGCTGTCCTGGCCGTGCCCCCTCCCAGCCCCCCGTGCACCTCCAGCCTTCTCAGTTGGCAGAGCACGGGAAGCTGAAAAGTCCTTGACTAGTGTAAACACTGCTTAGCAACAACTAAAACATCGGTGTGTTATCAACTTTGTTCTCACCCTAAATCCACAATACAGCACTGTACCAGCTACTAGGAAGGAAATTAACTCTATCCCTGCCGAAACCAGGACAGCTGTTTACTTTGTTGGTGGCTAACTCCACTGCATCTTTCCAGACCTATACTCATGGCAGGATTTGGCCCAGGACTTTGGCAGATACCGAGTTTCAAGGAGAGAAGTGATGCTATGAAATGAGGAACAGGAAAAGTTTGGCCCTATGCCTCCTCCTGTGATCAGGAAAAAAGATGATCCCACTCTGTGCTGGACTTGCCGGGGCTGCAGAGAGTGTTAGCGCAGCCTGTGCAGCAAGCTGCTGCCACCGATCCCGGTGCCATGGTCAGTCCCTTGGGACTGGGTGCACCCAGGACACGGCAGAGATATTTCCTGGGGCTCTTTCTACCTGAGTGCTGGGGGTGGGAGGAGGTGACCATGTCAATCCTTCTCCCCAAAAACAAAGCATGAGGATCTTGGAGACAATCAGCTGCAAACTTCTAGGGGGTTGTAGGTAGCGCTTGACAGCTAGCTGGTGCCTGACTACAAACTCCTAAAAGCCTCATTAATCTTAGATGCACCTACTCCTCCTTAATAAAATAATCATGTCATGTTATTTCAAGGTTTCCATGATTACAGGATACCATAAACCACGTTAATTCTCCCTTGGCCTCCAGGGCTGTCAAGATCATGCCAAAGTAAATGAGTGAGGTTATTGAGGAACTAGGGAGAAACAAGAACACAGGCACATCCATCCACCCATGCGTAGAGTCCCACATGCACATGCTCCTGCCTTTCCAAAACACACAGCCACCCTCCATAGCTCCTAGCCCAAACACCGCTGGCACCATGGTTCAGAGGTTGGGAGACGTCTGAGCCCGTTGCAGGATGGATCCCACCACCCTGGCTCAGGTCTCTGTGACTTCTCAGCTTGATGAGAGCATCCTTGTCCTTCCCTGAGCACTGCAGAGTGGGGGATCCAGCTCCCTGCTGGTGGGGTGGAGGATGGTTGAGCTCTACAGGTTGGTGGGATACATGGAAACATCCATGGGGCCAGGGCAAGTGGAGAAAAGAGAAACTGAATAAAAGACCTGGATAAAATAAATAAGAGGAGCTGAACACCTCAGCTTAGACTTGACATTAGGAAGCATTTCTTTACAGAGAGGGTGGGCAAACCCTGGAACAGGCTTCCTAGAGAGGTGGTCGATGCCCCAAGCCTGTCAGTGTTTAAGAGGCATTTGGACAATGCCCTTAACAAAATGCTTTAACTTTTGATCAGCCCTGAAGTGGTCAGGCAGTTGGACTAGATGGTCATTGTAGGTCCCTTCCAGCTGAAATTATTCTCTTTTCTCTTCTCTTCTCCTCTCCTCTCCTCTCCTCTCCCCTCCTCTCCTCTTCTCTCTTCTCTCCTCTTCTCTTTTCTCTCTTCTCTCTTCTCTTCTCTCTTCTCTCTTCTCTCCTCTTCTCTTTTCTCTCTTCTCTCTTCTCTCTTCTCTCCTCTTCTCTTCTCTTGTCTTCTCTTCTCTTCTCTTGTCTTCTCTTCTCTTCTCCTCTCCTCTCCCCTCCTCTCCTCTTCTCTCTTCTCTTCTCTCTTCTCTCTTCTCTTCTCTCTTCTCTTCTCTTGTCTTCTCTTCTCTTCTCTCTTCTCTTCTCTTGTCTTCTCTTCTCTTCTCTCTTCTTTCTCATTCATTTACACTTCGCTGCTATTTATCTTGTGACGCAGCATTTTCTATAGGCGTTAGACGCACTTGTGTGACCAAATGATTGTCCCCGATCAGAAAGTTAGTGCTTGACTGCACACACTTGATATTTCTTTCCCACAGACCTCGTGGCTTGTTGAAGCAGCAGCCTGTCAGCAACTGCATTTTATTACATGTGAAAAAATGTTGCATGTCTGCCAACCTTTTTCTAAGGAGTTTGAGAGGATTTTGATGAGGGACCCTGAAAGCTGAAGCTCAGCCCTGTGCATGCATCCTCGCGCTGCCAATGGAGGGGAGGTGCTGTGGGCACACATGTGCTCTGATGAAGTGACGGAAATGCCTGCTCATCCCCATTTTTCATTTGATGAAAAACACTTGCTTTCCCTGCCCCGTTCAGGAGAACCGGCACAACAAGAGGACTCCAGTGAGACTCTCATCTGTGTTTTTCCATTGGATAAGGATTCATGAACTGCCTTCATAAAGGGGCAATATTGTAGTTCAGAGACTGCCTGAATAAAACACCTCTCAGCTCCTTTATCCAACCCAACCGTGACCCTGGAGACCACTGAGACAACAGATCCTCTAAGGATCCTTTTTGTGATGGCCTTCTAGCTCATGAGATCTTGCACATAGCTTGGATTGCCCAAGGTAACCATGGCTTGAAGATGACACAGTCACAAATAATGAAAATTATTGTGCTTGTAGAGCTGATCTTCCAGGAGCAGATCAGAACAGGCTGACTTGTTTAGCCGAACAAAACATCTCAGGCAGGACCAACTGCCCGTAGAAATACTACCTCAGAGCAGGGAGAAGAAAGAACAATACTTTATTACAACTGTGGTTTCTGACCATCACAGCAGTGGGGGTCTGGAACAACCTCCTGCCAGCAGCGCCACAAACATGCATATACTTCAGACTAATTTTTTTCTTTAAAGGAGTGGTAAGAAGAAGTGAGGGTATGGGTTGAGTCTTACGAGCTTAGGAGACCCTTTAGATGTGCTCCTTGAGGTTAGCAGTAAAAGCCCCTTGAGACACCTAGACTTGCTTCCTACGCATGAGGAACCCCAACTGGCCTGTGAGATCTTTGCACAGAGCTGGCACAGCAAAAGTGAGCTTGCAGAAAACCCTATCGTGATTTCAGGACATCAGCAGGTAAAAAAACCACCACCTCCTAGTTGCATTCCCAAAGGCAAAGATAAACTAGATCCCTTTCCCAAGCTGGCCATGGCTGGTGGCCTATAGTGGTTTGTTTAAAATCCCTTCTTTTCTGGGGTGGAAGTCAGATGTCTTGCTATTAACTCTCCCCTCCTCACCAGGATGGCTTTCCTCCTCTGCTGTAGGTGCGTCAGAGTCTGTCACTATCTCCTGGGTGTTTGTTTCTCTTTCAGTTTTGGATGTCATCCCCAAACACAGCGACAGTTGTCTTCACACTAAAAACACCTCTTCCCCTGTGTCCTCTCTCCCCAGAGCCAGGAGATGGGCAGCAGCCAGGAAAGATTAAAAACAAATTCTGGCATGTTTTTAGCCCAGCTTTATAAGGACATGGCTCATCTGATCGTGGATTTGTGCGTGTGCAGGTGACAACATACAGCTGCTGGTTTGAATTCATTGCACGGCAAGTTTGTGAAGTCCCTGTGGGTTTCAGGAAAACAAATATTCAGATGGAAGAGACTCTACTGAAGCCTTCACTGGGACTGAAGACAGACCAGCCCTTTTTAAGGCTTCAGAGGATCCATGATGAAGAGCTACATCAAAGCACATTGTTAATGAGGCTTTGCTGTTCTGCCACTCACATCAGCTCATGGTGAGCGCGTCCTGGTGCCACTGGGAACCTGAAGCCCACTGCCCACTGCGGGTTGGTGCTCCTTGCTGGGAGTGGTGGCACATCCCTCTGCAAGCATCTCCCACCACTGTGGCCTCACAGCCACCCTCTGAAATCCTGCCACTGCCTGGAGGAGAGTTTCGACTGGCAAAGTGCCACCCGCCCCCGGGATTTCACATAGGCAAGTGGAAAAACGTTGTGCCTCAGCCTGCGTTTGTGCCTCGTCTGAGGAACCAGCCGAGCAGCAAAGGTGCGTGCATAGCAGCAGTGCTCAAAGAAGGTGCAAAACTTCTCCCAAGCATCGGGGTGCTCCTTGCCCTGCTCCTCGCAGGTCCAAAGGTACTACAGAAGCAAATGCACCAACATGAGCACCTTGACATCACTCCATCTCCTTTTCCAGGCAGTCTTTTGTATCTCATTCCCAGATTATTAGGCAAAAGCAATTTCTTTTGCAAGGAGATGAAGGGATGTTCATGTCAGTCCCAACCACAGCTGACAACAAGGCAGGATTGAGCTCTACTGCTCAAAACACTGGTGAGTCCAAGGCAAGGCTGCGTACTAAAATAAGAGTTGGACAATGCTTCAGTGCTGGTGTGCCATCGTTGATGTGACTGAGGGCACATCAAATTGCCCTTGCAATGGGAAGGAGTGGCCTGAAGACATGAAAAATATATTCATGCCTTGTATTCAGAGACCTGCTGGCCAAAGGGAGCACGTAGTGTTTTTGTTCAGATGACTGGGTTAGATTTTTGGGACTCCGACCCATGGATTTCATCTGCTACGGCTTTCGGTTGCCGTTAACATTGTGGATTGGCATGGATTTCAGCAACATGCCCATGAAGGACTAGTGCAAAATTGGTTCACCTCAAGGCACAATGTCCTTACCCACATTTATCAAGTGTATTCAGAAACTTAAAGCTCAGTCAGCACTAAGGATGTGTTGCAGGACCGTGCCTGGAGCTACTTGACAATCCCCATCTGTGCAATAGGGGCTGACTGGGGAAGGGGATCAGGATCCAGACCAGCCTCAGATAGGGCACAGAATGATTAATTGACACACCTTGTGTTTTTTAAAACCTCATGGCAAACTGCAGACTGGAGGCCCAGGGAATGGGGATGAAGGCATGTCGGGAAGGCAGTTAATGCACACCCAGGCCATCTGCCCCATCCTTTTACAATACTCTGAGCATCCCTCTCGAGTTCAAGTGGCCCTAAATGACTTTGCTAAATTGAGATACCAACTGTGATGCTGTGCTTGGCTTCTTGCCCCCTCAACATATCCGCTTCAGAAACCCAAAAGTTCCCTTTTACCTCATTTTTAAGTGATTTGTCTTGTTCTCAGACCTGGAGCTGTACTGGATAAAAAGGCTTCAGATTTATGTTCCCCTGGAGTTAGGGATGTGAGAGTTGTGCAGGAGAGCGATGAAGGCATCTAAGGGAGGATGTGCTGGCATGTCAGAGACAGCCGTTCCAAGCCATACACTGCTGTCGTGGTTTAACCCCAGCTGGCAACCAAGCACCACGCAGCCGCTCGCTCACCCTCCCCGCCCCTGGTGGGATGGGGGAGAGAATCGGAAGGGCAAAAGCAAGAAAACTTGCGGGTTGAGAAAAGAACAGTGTAATAATTGAAATAAAATAACAACAACAACAAATTGTAATGAAAAAATGATCGCTGCCCCCCCGGCCAACTCCCCCCAGTTTCTGTACTGAGCATGACGCCGTATGGTATGGAATATTCCTTTGGCCAGTTTGGGACAGCTGTCCTGGCTGTGCCCCCTCCCAGCTTCTTGTGCACCTCTTTGCTGGCAGAGCACGGGAAGCTGAAAAGTCCTTGACTTAGTATAAACACTGCTTAGCAACAGCTAGAACATCAATGCGTTATCACACATGCTAATGTGTTATTCTCATGCTAAATCCGAAACGCAGCACTGTACCAGCTACTAGGAAGAAAATTAACTCTATCCCATCCGAAACCAGGACAACTGCCTAATATGGAAAACCAGATCTATTTTAAGAAGAAAAAAAAAAGTGCACATGATAGGTTTTAGATGAGAAATAATTTGGGAGTGATATTGAAAATGATAGCACTCCTGCTGCACTTCAGTCCTGCCAAGCGCATTCTATAATTAATAACTACTTCAGATGAACTGACTTTCTTTTGAATGTGCAGTATTAAACATTTAAATCCCTATCTGTAAATATAAGACTGTAGCAGATATCTCCATAAGCCTTGCAGCTACATGATAATGTGTATTTATATTCTAGATAGGTATTTTTAGCAAGAACTACAAGTTCTTTCTGTATTTGATTACATCAGAGCTCTGTTTTACATTAAATGTCGGGACCACAAAAATATCCCCTTCTTTTTTCTTCTCTTAGAGTTTTGCAGTAATGTCTGCCCTAGTGTCCTCTCTTTTCTTTCATGCCTACATGGATTAATGCACCTTCCAGGAGGGCTGTATGGGTTTTTTTTCACCCTCTCCCTCCCAAAGACGACCAAATATATATAATTAAAAAAAATAAAGCAGCAAAACAGCTCCTGGTTTTTCCCACCTTGCAGCTTGAGCCAGCCTGCAACCAGGACACGCCATGATAATTACCACCACTCAGGGCTATGCATGATGTGACCAGTGTCCTGCTGCAACTGGTGGAAAGCAACTGCAAATGATCCCTGCTGGAAACCCCGGTCCTCTAAGTATTAATCACGTTGTTTGCAGCTTTGCTCTCCCACAGCACCAGTGATGCCTTTGTGGGAATCTTGCCCAAGTCAAAGCAGCAGGATTGAACCTGGATCCTGATCCAGCCCAAGCCAAGGCTGGTTGTGCACTGTGTTTCCAGAAGAGGAACTATCCTTTGAAATATCCACTCCACCTTCAAGAATCGTGGAGCCCACGAGGAAAGGCCACGCAAGGCAGACGTATTGCCCTGATGGTTGGCTGGAGGTGGGACTTAACAGGGTATACCAGTTTGAATATCCTCACCAATGTGGGACTGCGAACCCCTCCCTGGAAGTTCAGTCTCTGTCGTGCTTTACTCCTTAATTTCTAGATGGATGAAAGCATTTGGAGATTTGCAACTGAAAGCAGGTGATGCAGATCAGGGCTGCACATCTGTAGGGCTGCACATCTGTAGGGCTGCCCCACATTTGCCGAAGGGCTAGAAGGTGATGGAAAAGGCAACTTCTTGGCCAGATAAAGCATAAGGCACCGAGGAGTGCCTTCAATTCTGGAATTAAAGTCTCTGGACATGCACAGAATGATCGCTGGGAAGAACAAGCCCCCAGAGGGGCAGGTAAACCCCTCCAACATAGCAACAGCAGTGCTGGATGCCGCCTACTGCGAAGCCTCATCGTGCAGGGCTGAGAGGCTGCAAATCTTTTTATGGCCCTTTGGACACACATCTCTCTCTGTTCTATTTTATTCAGCCTATATTTAAACTTCTCCCTCCGTATGTCCACTCGACCCAGTGACGCAAAAGTCTGCCTACTCCTTTGAATCCCCTGGCAGTGTCCTGCATTTGCTGGGGCAGTGGTGCTTGCTGGGTTTAACTCCTAGGGACCAAATAGCAAGAATAAATAAAAGCAATAACCAAAGCAGCAGCAAACCGAACTTTGCAAGGGCTCCCAGTGACGACTATTCAGCCCGTGGCTTACGGCTAACACGGTGTGAACAGATGAATATTAATGCAAAAGGACATTTTGTACTCCTGACGCTCTGTGTGAAGGGTTTTTTACCTTGCCTAATCTAGGAACATATTACAAGTGCTTTGAAGCTAAACCCTGCCTTTGACTCTCTTTTGGCTACAGTAGAAGCTCGCTGCTCTGGTGATGGAGCCACATTAACAGGCAAGTCCCAGGTGACAGGAGAGCTGCAGCGCAGTGTGATACAGGATGCTCACAGCCAGCACCAGTGACACAAGGAGGGCAGTAGTCCCCACCCGCAGCATCTTTGCAGCACGGAGCGGACCCCGAATGGTTGCTCCCAGCCGCCTGCTTGCCTTGCTGTGCTGAGCTCAGCCGCTTTCTCGTTGCCTGCTGCAAGAGAAGCTGCACTGAGAAAACCCCCAGTTCTCTCTGTGCATGCCCCAGATGAGCCTCCTGTAACCGCTGGACAGTACTTGACCCTTCTCCCCCTCCTCTTCCAATGGGGATAGCCTTAAACCTAGCTCTTCTAAGGAGTATTTTTGCATTCCCTTGCTTGTCCCCTTCTGTAGCTTTTCTCCTCTCTGGCACAGGGCAGTTGGGGAGCTGCAGAAAACCAGCCAGAGACATGCCCTCCTTGCAGCCCGTGCTGCCCCACGCTCCCTTCCTGGGTGAAGGCTGAGCGCCCAAGAAAGATGCTGCAGACTGAAAACTGGAGGATCCAACTTTATTTGCTAGATTCTCACCCAGAAGGGAACCCTCACCCTCCCAGTCCCTCTGTATCCAGACCCTGCCCCATTTGTACGTGCAATAGATGGAGGAAAGTTCAGCCCACGTTAGCACAGCACGGGACCCTGCAGCCAGCGTGGAAAGGCCACTGGGGACAGTGACTTACTCCAGAGCTTGAACCCAGGATGGAAAAAGCGATATGAACTAAGGATGGCAGTGATGGTGGTTTGCTTCTGGCCTGACACATCAGACTGTTTTTGAAGCAGGGAAACAGAATAGACGAGTAGAAGCAGAAGCTGGTGCTCTGTGTCTGCAAAGGTGGGTGTAATATCAGTATTTGAGTAGCTCCCAATCATTATCCTCTCAATGGCATTTCCCCCCCCGTAGACGTCAGCATTGGAAGGGTGTCTCGGGGAAGCTGTGGCTGTTTTAGTGAAGCAAGGAGCATTTCACCTCCAGAAAAAAAAGGGCTCATCAGCCTCCCAAGCCCCAGGCTTGCACGAGGCCCTCTGCCAAGGAATGCAATGCCTTGTCAAAGTTTTCTTGCAAATGGTACTGAGACAGACCTTGAGAAACAATTACCTCTGTGCAATGAAAAAAAAAGAGTCTCCCTGCTTATTCCTTTAGTTTCCTGGCTGCTGTCTTATGAAAACAGAGTAAAAATGGACTTTGCCACAGAGGAGGCGGCAGGGATGGCATGAACGCACAAGGATGGTGCGTGGGATGTACCCATGCTCCACTCTGCCCTTGCTCTTGCAGGTTGTCCCCTGGACCAGCCCTGGCAGTAGGAACAGAGCAAATGGCAAGTTCCCCAGCTCTCCCCGACCAGAGAGGGCTGCGAGCTGGGCACGCCTGGTTCATCTATATCCGCTTCCACTCCGTCTGGTTTTACAGCAGACAGGGCATCAAAATCAATCTTACAGCTGCTCCAAGGGAGGATGGAGCAAATCCCCAGCTGGGACCCAGTAGTGCTGTTAACCGGCGTGAGTGGAGCCATTTACTTTTCCCAGAGTTGAGGATCTGGGATAATCATTACTTTTCTTTTCCTGCTGTCCCTGCTGTGAAGGGACAGGGGAGGGCAGGGTAACAGAAGAAGTTGCTTGAAATGGTCTGTAAAACATCTGGGAAGGGAAATCCAGGAGCTCTGATTGCAACCCAAGCTCAGGCAAAGGGCTGATGAAGGAGGTTTTGGCTAGCCAAACTCACAAATTTTCTTTTGCAGGTCTAACCCGCCCCAGCCTGTTAGTCCAGGACATGTTTTGAGTTTTCCAGAAATACGTTCCATCTCAATGCATGAAGGCTGAGCCCTTCTGAATTCATTCCGTAGCTTATTCTAGACAGAGCTAAGTGCCAGCGCTCTGCAATTGCAAACCACACTCTGCTGAGCAGGTAGTGAGAGGGGACCAACATCCATCTGCTGCTCTGACTCAAGAGACGGCACCAAAAATGGAAAGAAAATAAACCGAGCTCCTGGTGGAGGGTTGCAGGATTTTTTTGGGGTTGTGCACAGGAATATAATAGAGGCCCAGAGACACAGGTTGCGTGGGAGCTTGAGGAGACCTGGGAAAAAAGCATTGTCCACGTCCAGTGTGCATACAGCCCCTGCTCTTGCTGAGGGTGACCCCAGAGCACCAGCCTTGATGCCACTGCCCAGGCCCTCCTTCCGCGCAGAGCTGCAGCGCTTCACCCACTACTGCTCCCCACAGAGGAAAGCTGTAGGGGGAAAGGTGGGTCCTGGAGGCCAGAAGCAGCTGAAGGTGAGGAACATCTGCTTAGCAGCTGGAAACTGGAAATTTGAGGGTTTTAGGTCCAGGTGCCCAAACTCTTGGCTTGAATCCACTTCAATTCACAGCATTGAAGATGGGTGAAGCCACACATCAGCGAAGAAGGTTATTCCCAAGGCATCTAAGGGTTCACGAGGCAGCTTGGCAGAGAGAGAGGAGTGGGGATGTTTTGGCTGGAGCATGGGCACTTATGGCATTACAGAGTGCACTGGAGGAGCGTGCCAACAACCATGGTCATCAGACCCAGCGCTGCAGAGTTGCTTCCCACCCCACTGACACTCCTGGTGTCATCGGTGCAGAGGTCAGTGTAGCAGCATGACTTGGGCCTGGTCGTCCCTATCCCGTTATAGGAGTGGCATTCCTCCTCACAGCTTCTGGTCACAGTGATGTTGCCAAAAAATGGGTAACCTGAAACAGGCAGGTTGGAGAGAGGGAGAAGAATAAGACAGAGAAAGAAATGGTAAAGGAAGGTGACAGCTGGCATCAAGAAACACTGACTTTGTGCAATGGAGGGGAATTAAAAGTAAAGTGTTTAAAACTTTAAAAGTGAAGGATAATCCAAGCTGGGACTAGGAGGGGGCGAGGGAAGTGTGGCCAGCAGGTCGAGGGAGGTAATTCTGCTCCTCTACTCCGCTCTGGAGTCCTCAGTACAGGAAAGACATGGACCAGGTGGAGCGGGTCCAAAGGAGGATCAAAAAGATGATCAGGGGGCTGGAACACCTCTCCTATAAGGACAGGCTGAGAGAGTTGGGGTTGTTCAGCCTGGAGAAGAGAAAGTTCCGGGAAGACCTTCTTGCAGCATTTCAATACTTAAAGGGGGCTTCTAAGAAAGACGGGGACAGACTTTTTAATAGGGCCTGCAGCGATAGGACAAGGGGTAATGGTTTCAAACTAAAAGAGGGTAGATTCAAATTAGATCTAAGGAAGAAGTTTTTTAAGATGAGGGTGGTGAAACACTGGCCCAGGTTGCCCAGAGAGGTGGTGGATGCCCCATCCCTGGAAACATTCCAGGTCAGGTTGGACGGGGCTCTGAGCAACCTGATCTAGTTGAAGATGTCCCTGCCCACGGCAGGGGGGTTGGACTAGATGACCTTCAAAGGTCCTTTCCAACCCAAACCATTGTGTGATTCTGTGATTCTATGATTCTATGATTCTAAGTTCATGAGGTAATTTGGCCCACGAAGGATGCATCTCTCCTCTCGAGCACTCACAGCAAGCAAAGAAACTTACCTGAGTCTACGGAGTGCAGCGTTGTTGTGCACACGTTGGCTTTTGGGGGGCACAGGGTGGCTGTTCTGCACTTAGCAATGTCCGTTGGTTCCTTGCATGTGTAACATCGTAAGGACTGGGCTGCAGAGGGGAACAGAATGGGTCTGAGGTGGTCGCAGCAGCAAAGACAGACAGCAAGTCTGCAGCTTCTCTGCGCTGTGGTGGGGACTATGTGACAGTCAGTGCTTCATCCCCCCCTTGTCCAAGACACAGTGAGCACAGAAATTAAACACAGCTGGAGAAAGTGGCAAAGCCTGGATATGTCAAGGGGGAAAGACCAAACCCCAGCACCAAAGGACAAGGATGGTGTTGCGGGAACTGAGCATGATCACTACCTTGGGGGCTCAGCAGCCCCCCAAAAAAGCAGGGATCTAGAGAGACCTATTGCCTGAGCAGGTTTGATAGGATCTTTGCATCCTCCGTAAGAGATGCTGTAACAGAGAGCAAAATAGCTCCTTCTGTTGAGAGTAACATTCACCAGCACCGAAAGACTGGCACTTCCCCCGTCCCTCCACCCACAGTGACAGCTCCTTCGTGCTTGTTTAGAGGGATTTCTGCAGACCTTAGTAACTTAGAGCAGAATTTAAATGTCAGAGCTGTACCAGAGATCCTAAGGGCTGAATGTGGCCTAAAAAACACTTTCATCAGGGGCTACTGCTGATTTTAAAAGAGATGATGCTACTAAGCTCTTGCTGGCTGCCTGCTGACGCAGGGATACCTTTACATATGCAAGCATTGATCACAGCAGTTGCTCAAAAGTCTCGGTACGAGACCTGTCTGTCCACAGCCGGCAGATACCAACTGTACATATTTTTTGGAGTCATGCTGCTGTGGCTTGATGACAGAAACCAGCCTGGTTTGATACTTTCTAGCCTACCTGCCTTCCACCAGCACGGCAGCTGAAGAACCACCCAAATGTGTCCGCTGCCATCTACTGGTAAAATTGCAGAGGGACAATGTTTTCTTGTTACAGTTCTGCAGCATCTGCCGTTAGAAGCTTCTGGGACTTTGTGATAAGGATAAACATTTTTGAAGGCAGTTGCTTAAAAAATGTGACTCTAGAAAGAATTTTCAGGGCATCTACTTCTCTTAGCACCTCCTTTGGAAAATTCAGCTGTGCAATAGAGCTTACACGATGCAAAAGCTTTCTTTGTCCTCTCTGCAGAGGTAGGAAGGGCTTTTTAACGTGAGCAGTGGTGGTGTTCTTGTGGCCATATCCTTTGTAAACAGGTGGAGCCATCCCTATTTATCCGAGCTGAGGACCTCAGTAGATCCCTTCCAAATGACCCATGAGAGGCTGTTTTATATGTTTTATAGTGAGAGAGAAAAAACAACGTTGTCAACCTTGCAAGCATAGGGACGATTGTGTGTGTGTGTAGGACTGGCTTATGTATGGATGGAGCAGTGCTAGTTTAAAGCATCTGAGGAACTGATCTGCAACCTTCGGGTTGAGCTGGTTTCTAAACCTCATCGTTTTGATGGGTGAGCAGGGCAGTACCATGGGCTCTGGGGAAGTTACTTCCAGTTAAAAGTAAGTTTAAGGAAGTAAACCATCAGCCCCTTATCTTTCACTGACTCTGGGTGGGGCACTCAGAGGATACTGGTATTGTAGGAAGGCTGCAGTGGAAGAGGAAAGCCCAAAACTATAAGGACCAGAGCAAAAGAGAAGAGCTGAACACAGAGGACAGTGCTGTGCCCTGATCTGAGGCCAATAATTCACCGTTCATCACTGTCCAACAGCACCTTCTACCCCTTGATTTCAAACCTCTGGAAAATGAGTGGTATATTTTGAATCACAGACATATTCCTGAGCTGCAAGAGCTGTGCCTAGACCAGCTGCCTCCCACTGGATCTTCCCAGAAAAGCCATTTCTGCCTCCATCTCAACTATAAAGCAAAGGGTGGTCATGCCTCTCTGTTTCCACAAAACGCTTCGAGACCTGTGGGTGGAGACCTGCTCTGTCGGTTCCTCAGCAGCCCCATTAAATCCAGGACAGGACTAGGCCCAGAAGGAGGAGAAGAAATACATAATATGCCACCTGTGAAATATCTTGAAAGAATGAAAAAAAAAAAAAAACAACGAACCAGCAGGTACTGAAATGTAAAAAACTGCAGTAGCTGTATAGAAGTAACTGCACCTGTCCTGGTTCAGCCCTGGGGTGGGTTTGATCCAAAGCATGTCCTTCAGCCAGCAGTTGGGTTTGCTTTAGAGACAGGTGGAAGGAGGAATGAGGGTAGGGGGATTAAAAAAAATGCAGCCTGAAGAAGAGACCCAACACACTTCCATGCATAAGAATTGCAAGGTGTATGCCTTTCAGCCTTCTTCCACTTGCAACCCTCTGAATGATCTCCATGTAGACGTGCCTCCAGATGGAGATGTTCGACCCCTGCCCGGGCTGCCTTTCCTCAGAGATCTTTCAGAATCTCATAAAAGCAGCCTGAGGATCTCTGGGACCCATGGGCTGGAGGTTAAAACCCACTGGGTTGGTGTCACCCCAAGGATGACTCTGTTCCAGGCCAAGTGGGTTACAAATAGATGGAGTAAGAACACAGCGATGACCAGACCGTGCTGCCAGCTTGCCCAAGATCCAGACTCATCAGAGACCAAACCCAAACAGACCCAGGGGAATTTCCAATCTCCACCTATCTCCTAGTCTCTAGAAATAAGTGAAAACCCTGGAGCTGGTGGTTTAATGAACCTTTCCAAAGTCCTTGGAGTTATTTCTCATACTCTCACTCATATCTACACTGAAGCCTCGCCCTCTGGTTTTCAGTGCTTCCAGCAGGCAGCCAGGAAGTTTTAGGGATGGCAGGAGCTCAGGATGAACACACCACATCCCATCCCTGCGGGGACAGGTTGGCAGCTTAAGCAGAGGCTGTCGGTTCAGGTTCTTGCCCATGCTTGTACTGCCCTGTACCGTGTGGCTGTCAGTTACACCTTAGTCTTATAAAGCAGCGTGTCGGTCCCCCCCGTCCCCGGGTACGGTGTGAGCAGGGTCAGGTGACAGGCGACCACCTATGTGCCTGAACGATGTGCGTTGCTCTCCGTCAGGTGTCAAGGCTCTCCCCACCAAGAATGCATATCCCCTTTCCCCATTCACTCTCTCCGTTGACCTTCTTAAATACATGAAGGTGTTATTTCCCCTACCTGGGGATTACCAGGTCTTTCTGCACTGATGCCTTTCCCCTCCCCTCCCAGGCATTTCCCAAGGGGGTCCCTGCAGTGTCGGGAATGCAGCGGTCTTACCCAATTCCACGTATGCCAGACCAAGTAGGAGCCCAACCAGAAGAGTCTTCATGCTGAGAGCAGATCCGTGCAGCTGGGACAGTAAAAAAGAGCTGCTCCCAGGGAGCTTTATATGTTTTCCCGCCCTCCACCTCCTGTTGATCCTGTGGGCGGATTGCCTCGGGGTGATCAGGGGAGAGCTCAGCTCCAGTCTGGATTGGGATTTGTAGAGGAACAAGTTCCCCGAGGAGGTGACATCACCGCAGTGAGCAGACTCCTGCCATACATCATCTCTTCTTCAGGTTTATGTCCTGGGGCTGGTCCCATGGAAAAGGAAAAACACAGCTTGCGCTGCAAGGGGTGGCCCCATGCTGGTACTTGGATGGGGAATGTGACAAGTTATGTTTATTCCTTCAAGTCTGGCTCTGCGAGCCGAGAGCTGGGTTGTGTCATGCATGTTGCATTGGGCAACAGCAGTCAAGGTGCAGGTGGCAGCAGGCTGGGCTTTCACTCGCGTTGGCTCAGCCTCACCAAAACCTGTGCCATGTTTTCATGCCTACTGCTCTCCACACCGGCAGGCGGGAAGCTGGCGTGGCTGGATTTTCCCAGAGCATGTCTATTTTCCCAAATCCAGTGCAAAAGCAAGCCTGGTTTCTGGCTCCCAGGGGCTTAGTTATTAACTGAGCCCTGGTGCTGAGCTGCTGGGCATGGGGAGTCATTGAAAGGCCAGTGGAGGTGAGCATGGGAGATGGTGCTTCCAAGCCTGGGATTTGGATGTGTCATTTTGTTTCATGGTCCCAGGTCATGCTGGCAGAGCAGGGCGCTGTGCCTTCTTTTGTAAAGCTGTCAACTATTTACCAAATTTTATTCTGAAGCTGGGAAATAAACCCAACATGGAGAAATGGATCAATTTTCCCACTGCATTACCTTCCTGATAGAAAATGTCACTTTATGCATTTCAAGGCAACCCTTTCCAACATAATAAATTTTTGTATCTTATACAATATTTGTGGAAAGAGCTTAAAAAGCTTGCAGTTAGGGAGAAATGCTTTGCTCCTCCCTTTTGACTGAACCAATGGCATTTTATATTTCATAGGAAAAGTTGATAGACTTTTTGTTGTTTTTGTTTTCATCCAGGGTGGAAAACACCAAACATTATGCAATTTCCCGTAAAACAGCTGAATAAGCCAAAGAAGAAAAGTTTGTGAATCACTGTGAAGCACTCGGAGAGTTCAGGGATGGAGACAAGGTGAGTACACAAGCTGATTTAATGACTTTGCTTGTCACAGGCTTGTTGCGGTGATGCACGTGGGCATTGCTACCATTCTCAGCAGCCTGTCCTTTCTCCCAGATTAAGAACGGGGCTTTTTGGGAAAGTGCTGCTCCCTAAAGGGTTCTCAGTAGCTTGAGAAGCATTGCTAATGAAAATTTCCACAGTCACGGATGACACAAAGCTGACTGAGCTGCGGCAGCGGGATCAGTACTGTGCCGTGGGAAAGGGAGGGAAAGACATGCACCTTAATGCTCGCTTGGCTGTTAGGGTGAAAGCCACCATTTATCTTTATTTTATCTTGCTGTGCTGTCAGAGACCAGGTACGTAAAGAAAAACAGCGCAAACATACCTCCCTGGGTATATAGGAAAGACTCTGCTCTGTGAAAGCCACCACACCTGGTTACATCCAGATCCTTTCTTGTAACTGGGCAGTTCAAGGCACATTTGAGCAATATCTTAACTAACAGCCATGAAACTGGAAAAGATCCAGTGCTTTCAGCATTCAAGGTGGTTATGCCTCAATAGGTAAGCACAGCGGGATTGGCATTCCAATGTTCACATCATTAAAAGGCTGACTGTGTGTAGCTTGCAGAACCGGAGATGTCCACACAGGCATGTTGTAGTGGTGTGCCCGTGCTTGAAAGGCATCGCATACCGAGAAAGCCTTGGAATAAATCAGGGTGGTTGAAGGAATAGTGATATAAATAGGAAACTAAATGAGTCTGTCCAACTTGGTGGAGGCTGTCCATCACTGCGGTGTCTGGACATGAGATGCATCAGCACGGTAGGATAGTTTGCCTCTGGCCAGTGCAAAGCCACTTAACTCTGTCTAATGGCTTAAAAAGGTTTGAGATCTGGCCGTAAGGCAGAGCATCGGGAAACCACCAGAGCTGGGGTTGTTAAAGCTCCTGAAGACTGACTAAGTGTGCAGGAGTGCCAGACTTCAGGGAGAGAGAAGTTAGGAACACGCCAGTAAAAATGCGGAGGAAAGGGAAGACCTACAGGTATTAGTTGATCTAAAGATAGCTAGGAGCCTCTGGTGAGATAAAGCCCTGAAAAAAAAACCCCAAAGCCAAACACAAACAGACTCAGGTGATGTCAAATTGTGTGTTGGGGTGTAAGGGAGGCTGTTAGCAGGGTGATTAGGGAAGCCCTCGTGGCTTCTCACCTGGAATTTCATTGCCCCTGTCAAGAAAAAATGGGCTCCTGATGGAAAAAAAAATGCAGATGGAAACTAATGGGAAGACTGGGAGAACAGAATCCACCCAAAAAGATGACGCTGGAAAACACTGGCCCCTTTTAATTTGGCAGAACAGAGGCTGAGTGGAGATACGATTTTTTTCCCCAGAAATACATTGAAAGAATCGAAAACAGAGCTATAGAAAGAAAAACTCCTTAAGCTAAAATGTCACACTGGACCAGAGCTGAGTTAAGAGTAGCATGAGTTAAATTAGACTGGAAATCAGAGGCAGGGTTTTAAACGCTAGGAAAAATTGGGTCCCTTCTAAAAGCAAAGGCAGGGTAGAAATCCCACCTGCTTTAAGATGGAGCTTGATAAATATGTGAAAGAAGTGGTTTGATACAGCAGTTAGGATAGACTTAGACAGCTTGTAGGACTCAGGAGGACCTAAATTCCCATCTGTCTTTGTCAGTGGCGGAATAAACCCTGAGCAAGGTTTTGAACACTGACTGACAGGAGCCATAAGGGACTCCAGTTGAAATGTCATTTCAGGTCTGAAGATCTGAGACTATCAATGAGGCGTGGTATATAGGGAGAAAGGCTTCTGTGCCAAAAACATCTCTGAATTTTCAGTGGTATCAATCCAAAACCACTACCAGCCTGTCCCTGTGAGACTGTCCTTATTTATAAGGTAATCTAGGTAGATACAATCTCTCTCTCTGCTTATCACATATGCAAGGAAAGGCAGATGACATAAATTCAGCGTTCACAGGCAAGGCGGCCACCATGTGCTTTATAACTATCTGATCTAACTTCCATAACAGTTAATTCTCGTTTGAAAGAAAAAGGAACCAAATTTTGTAGAGATGTCCTGTGACAGGGAGCGTACACCGAGCTTTGATAAGCTGTTCCAGCGGTCGGTTATCAGCCACACGTAAAATAACCCCTGTGTAAAATATTTCTGCTCTGATTTATACAGCTCCTAAAGCCAGTGGCTGTCGTTACACCCCTCTACTAAACTTAATTGCTCACTGTTGCAATTTTCTTCTCCCTGATGGAGATGCATTTTGTCTAAGATATCCCTTTGATAGGCTTTGGTGGGCTTTTTGACTCCTTCTCTGGAAGGTCTGTCCTCCAGGGCTTTAATCCTTCCAGTGGTCCTTCTCTGAACCACCTCTGTTTTACCACCTTCTCTCCTGCATTGCCCAAGCCAGAACTAGATGTCTTGCAGCAACAGCCACTCCAGCCCCAGATATAAGCAGAATGGATCCTTCTGTCATGAGATGAGCATGAAACAACTGTGTTTGACACTGTGGCCGTGGCATTGTAGCCGTGGCATCAGTCAAACTGATTTCATAGAATCATAGAATCATTAAGGTTGGAAAAGACCTCTAAGATCATCGAGTCCAACCGTCAACCCAACACCCCCATGCCCACTAAACCATGTCCCTAAGAGCCTCATCTACACGTCTTTTAAATACTTCCAGGGATGGGGACTCAACCACTTCCCTGGGCAGCCTGTTCCAATGTTTCACCACTCTTTCAGTAAAGACATTTTTCCTCACATCCAATCTCAACCTCCCCTGGCGCAACTTGAGGCCATTTCCTCTCGTCCTATCGCTTGTCACTTGGGAGAAGAGACCGACACCCACCTCGCTACAACCTCCTTTCAGGGAGTTGTAGAGAGCGATGAGGTCTCCCCTCAGCCTCCTTTTCTCCAGGCTGAACAACCCCAGTTCCCTCAGCCGCTCCTCATAAGAGGGTCTGTTCTCCAGACCCCTCACCAGCCTCGTTGCCCTTTCAATGTCTTTCTTGGGAGCTGCTTCGTAGGATGGAGTCTGCTATCAGGTTTCCAGATATCATGGTGATGGCTGCAGTATTGGAAAATAGAGAGACTACTGATCAGTGTATTGAGCCAACTTGAGTTCAGCTCCTGTGATTCAGGGAGGGTAGGTTTTAGCTGGGGACCATTTGGATGACTGTGTCTGTGGGTTCTATCATCTGTGTCTGTGACTCAGTAGCAGGAAAACATGCTGTCCCTGCTCATGGCTGCAGTGATGCTTGATGATGTGTTCAGTTAATCGAAGCTCCCACCTCTCACGGGTGTGCGCTAATAACAAGACTGTAGGCTTGTTCGGGTGGAGTTTCTCTCCACCCTCCTGATGAAACTCTGCCACCGGGCAGAAAGGAATGCAGGTTTCATTGGGCTGGAGAAGGGTGAAAGTGTGAGCACGACTCAGTGAGCACCCTTCCACTAGGAGCTCTTTAGGTCTTCCAGGGGCTGTTTGATACAAAACACACGTGTCTTCACGTAAGGGAGTATCAAAGAGAAATCCAGAGTCCCAGCAATGACTCAGTTAATTTGTAAAGAGCTCTTACCCCTTTCTTCCCATGCCTGTGCTTCATTTTGGTAGTTTGTACACCTGTCCTGGTTTCGGCAGGGATAGAGTTAATTTCCTTCCTAGTAGCTGGTACAGTGTTTTGGATTTAGGATGAGAACAAAGTTGATAACGCACCGATGTTTTAGTTGTTGCTGGGTAATGCTTGCACTAGCCAAGGACTTTTTGGTTTTCCGTGCTCTGCCGACTGAGAGGGCTGGAGGTGAACAAGAGGCTGGGGGGGGGCACAGCCAAACTGACCAAAGGGACATTCCATACCATGGGACGTCATGCTCGGTGCATAAACTGGGGAGAGCTGGCCAGGGGGGCCACTGCTCGGGGACTGGCTGGGCATCGGTCGGCGGGTGGTGAGCAATTGCACTGTGCATCACTTGCTCTGTGTATTACTGGCCAGGGGGGCCACTGCTCGGGGACTGGCTGGGCATCGGTTGGCGGGTGGTGAGCAGTTGTGCTGTGCATCACTTGCTTTGTGTATTATTGTTATTATCATATTATTATTATTATCATTTTATTTCAATTGTTAAGCTGTTTTTTGTCTCAACCCACGAGTTTTTTCTCACTTGTGCTCTTCCAGTTCTCTCCCCCATCCCACTGGGTGGGGGGGAGTGAGCGAGTGGCTGCATGGTGCTTAGTTGTTGACTGAGATTAAACCACGACAACACCCTGTCTGAAGATTTGAGATGGGAAATTGAACCTCTCCAAGCGGAGAAGGAAATTGTATTCACATCTCCCAAATTCTGGCCTAAGCACACTAACCTCTAGGATAAAAAGTAGGTGCACTTCTGTAGATGGGAGGAAATCCTCCACACCCGCTATATTTTTAGAAAAAAAAGTGAGCTCTGTTCAGTGCTTTGAGAGAAAAAAGGGGAGTCCAGGGACATGGACTCTACATCTGCAGGTTCCTCTTCTTCCAGCAGCAGGGTTGAGGACAATCCCTTCAGACATCACCTCGCCAGCTGTGTTTGGTCAGCCCTGGGAACGTAGGTCCCCCAAGCATTTGCAGAAGACATGCAAAATGTCCAACACATGGTTCTGGACTGTACCCCAGAGGGATCGATATCCACAAGTCAGGCGTTGCAGGGGTCCTTTAACCTGTATCAGTCCTACTGTGGACTTGAGGACTACCTAGGATGTGTAGCATTTGGCAGGGTGCCTGGCCCTGTTATGGCCTGAACCCACTGGATGTGTCCCAGGCAATGCCCAGGCACACTCTGAAGCATAGCGTGGGCCAAGGATGTTTCCAATGAGGACATTCTGGTTGGAGGGATAAGAAAGTTCAGTTATGCAGGCATGAGCTGTGACAGTTGTCGTTAGGATCAGAGGATGGATCCTGGCCCCTTTAAAGACCACAGTAGACATAGCCTGGATGTGTCCTCAAATGAAAGCCTCTTGCATTCATCGTTATGTTGTGATTCCCCTTTCTGTCCTGGTGATAGCTGCTGCAAACCATATGTGAAAGTGTTTGCCTTGTAACCCATAAGTGCGTGCTCTAACATGTGAGAGGATCTTGTGACCGTGTGATTTTCCATCTGAAAGTTGGATGCTTTAGAGACAAGGCTGAAGGGTGCTGGGAGTATTCATGGGGGCTGCTCTTGGTTGGGAGTCTCTGATGTCTTGGTCCACACTTTGATCAGCTGATGGCACTGACAATCTCTGAACAACCTTCTGCAGTAGTGCAGGAGTGGACAACATGCAAAGATTGACCAGTTACAGGGGCTGGAACATCCCTCCCATTAGCAGGGAGTTTTTCCCTCTTTATCAACTAGGTTTTGGTTGTGCAGAGGACAGGAGAAAGGAAATGGACTTCTCTCCATTAACTTAAGATATCACTTAACTTTGTCAAAACCAGGGACTGTAACTGAGTCTGCGACTGAACGTTGAAGTGGTTGACATCACTTTGTCAACACTTCAATATCATCAGCGGTGCCTTTGACTGGCAGGACTGACAGCTGTATCAGGAAGCCTGTCCCTCCAGCTACTGCTTCATGTCCCACGTTGGCAGCAATGCCTATCACCAGATACAGACCTAGATGACTTACCATGAGCTAATCTAAATAGTGAGCCTTGCTAAATCATAGAATCATAGAATCATAGAATAGTTTGGGTTGGAAGGGACCTCTAAAGGCCATCTAGTCCAACCCCCCTCCCGTGGGCAGGGACATCTTCAACTAGATCAGGTTGCTCAGAGCCCCGTCCAGCCTGACCTGGAATGTTTCCAGGGATGGGGCATCCACCACCTCTCTGGGCAACCTCTGCCAGTGCTTCACCACCCTCAGCATAAAAAATTTCTTCCTTAGATCTAGTCTGAATCTACCCCCCTTTAGTTTAAAGCCATTCCCCCTTGTCCTGTCACAACAGGCTCTGCTAAAAAGTCTGCTGCCACCTTTTTTAGAAGCCTCCTTGAAGTACTGATAGGCTGCAGTAAGGTCTCCCCAAAGCCTTCTCTTCTCTAGGCTGAACAACCCCAACTCTCTCAGCCTTTCTTCATAGCAGAGGTGTTCCATCCCCCTCATCATTTTCGTGGCCCTCTTCTGGACCCGCTCCAACAGGTCTGTGTCTTTCTTATGCTGAGGGCTCCAGAGCTGGACGCAGTACTCCAGGGGGGGTCTCACCAGGGCAGAGTAGAGGGGCAGGGTCACCTCCCTCGACCTGCTGGCCACGCTTCTTGTGATGCAGCCCAGGACACGACTGGCCTTCTGGCCTGCGAGCGCACATTGCTGGCTCGTGTCCAGCTTTTCACCCACCAGTCCCCCCAAGTCCTTCTCAGCAGGGCTGCTCTCCATCCCTTCATCCCCCAGCCTGTAGTGATACCGGGGGTTGCCCTGACCCAGGGGCAGGACCTTGCCCTTGGCCTTGTTAAACCTCAGGAGGTTCACACGGGCCCACTTCTCGAGCTTGTCCAGGTCCCTCTGGATGGCATCCCGTCCCTCTGGCGTGTCGACCCCACCACTCAGCTTGGTGTCATCTGCAAACTTGCTGAGGGTGCACTCGATCCCACTATGTCATTGATGAAGATATTAAACCTAAAAACTTAAATCATAAGAATAGCTTATGGTGCATGTTGCTGTGGGTATCCAGCACAATAAAAGGAACAGCATAACAAAGAAGCCAGTGCCCGTCATGGGGATCTATGTGGCCAGGGCCAAAAGTTGTGGGAGCACCAATTAACAGAAAATGCGGAAGACAATAACTTTTGAGAATTTGCACAGCCAGAAACAGATTGAAGCAGGTGTCGTGGTTTAACCAAAACCAGCACGGCAGGACACAAAATCCCAAGTGGCAGTCATCTGATTTATGTACAGCCTTCCTTCTGTAACATTGATGTCTCCCGGGTGAGTCACCATCCATCTTTCTTTCTTTTTGCAGTCAGGCAGACACATGCACAATTCATCAGAACCGCTTTAGACAAAAGCCTCATCAAAAAATGAATGGCACTGTAGATTACGTGTTTCCCTTCACCAGCTTTGAAAGGCACCTTTCAAAGGTGAGGACTAGGTCACCTGAGGACCTCTCCATAGTAAATGTGTGTATTTTGTCAGGTGCCTGCCACTCCAGTGTTTGTTGGCTTGGAAGGTACGAAGTCAAATGTCCCCACAAAACGTATCTCTGGTAAGGAGCTGAGTGGCCAGCGGAAGAGGAAAACGTATCCATGTATAAGTCCCTAGGAATGGTTTTTAAAAGGACGTGGAGAGGAAGGTCTCAGAAGAGCAGCTCATTCCAGATGTCTTTGAGATTACACTCAGGATGTTGACAGGACACTGCAATGGCTCAGACATTTCTGTTGGACTGCAGGTTTTTTCGGAGGCTGCTGCCCTCAAAGTTTCTTCAGATTTTGAGAACAGCTCAGCACCTGAGGACATGGGTGAGTATGAATATTGTTAGCTCATAGATGAGGACTCTAGTTTGTGGGACTATAAAATTATTTTGCAGGTAAAGCAGTAATAACAGCTCGTGTCATGGTGATGGAAAAATTCCACTGACCTCTTTCTATCTACATTCTCAGCATTGCTGTAAGGGTGGAGCTGCACTAGATAAATGACTGAAGGAAGAAGCTTGCTCTGGGCTCTGATGCTGAAGTTTCTGTGTAGGCTCAGGCTACAGGTGTGGAAATGGTGCTTCGCTTTCCCAACCACTAGAAAGATTTGCCTGTTAGCAAACGCATTTTCTTTTGCGTGACATTATGTTAGGGACTTCCTGGCTATGTTCCCAGTATATGTCTTCCTTTTGCCTAACATCAGTGTGTTGCTCAGTTGAACTGAATGCATGATTGTATTATAATCCCGTTGGATATTTTTCTGATAAGGCTACTTCCATGGCTAGTTTGGAAGAAAAAAAGAGTTGCTAAAGACAAAAATACAGGGGCACTTTGAAGCTACTACTGCATGAATAACTGACCGAGTGTGGTTACAGAATAAGTTGGATGGGGTATCAACAAGACTTCTTTGACAAGGAGAACAGTGAGCAATTAAAACCTACTCATGGGCTACTCGCAGTTCACGCCCTGGCATGTAGCAAACTTGCAGCATAATGAATCTGCTGTGATTTTAATAATAAAGGATCAACCACTAAAAATCTTCCCACTTGGTCATGAGTAAGGCTAGGGATGCTCCTGGAGATGTAGAATGAGAATGGCTGTGATGCATGGTGTCCAGTCTTCTCAGTAATTCATATTCTCCACCCTCCCCTCATGCTTCATGAAGAGCGCATACCTCTGGTACATGCCTGCAAATGACAGCTGAAGAGGACAATGTTTCCCAAATGGGTCTTTGTCATGAATCTCTTTTTTGCCATCCCTGCTTTTCATAGAATCATAGAATCATTAAGGTTGGAAAAGACCTCTAAGATCATCGAGTCCAACCGTCAACCCAACACCACCATGCCCATTTGAGTCAGTGTCTCAAATGACAGGACATTCTTGCTCAAATTGGATAAAGAAATGCCATCCGCATACAGAACTGTGCCAATCCTTCCCAGTAGGACCACGCTCCTTCCTCATTCATCCATGTGTCCAACTGAAATGACCACAGCCAACGGTCTCTCCATTTGCCTTCCCTAGCTGTGTTTCTTCTGGGTATCCTACATGTTTCCAGAGCTCAGCTGCCTGCTCAGAGTTTAGCTGTTCAGATTCATTTTGATCTAATCTGGCTTCAGCTCCATTAAGCTGCCTGCAACACAGACCAATTGTCTCTTCCCTTCCTCCCCCATATCTCCCCTCCTTGCAGAGATGTTTTTTGAGGTGGCATACTCTGATGGCTGGGCCCAGGAGTCTATCACACTTGGAACAATATTCTCCCCTGATCCAGCTGAGTTTTGGATTGATTCAGTTGAAGATAAACAGATACCAAAGATAGATGTTGATATATGGTGGCTAGAGAAAGGGTGAGTGAACTGTGAGTTCAAGGATGTGGAGGCAATGCATGAAGCTTGTGGTTCCCTGAAACCAATGATTTGGAAAACTGTCTGGAATTTGTTTCCCTAACAAAGAGGAAAAATGGAGAAAAAACATCTACAGAAGAAGAACTGTGGCCTGAAATGGGTGAATAACCATTTCAAAGATTATAGTAGGAACGAGAGGGAAGCCTAAAAGAATGGAAGCAAAAACGGAGCAGCAGACAAAATTACATGACAGAGGCTAAGAAATACATAAAGTAAAAATTTGCAATAGTCAAAATGACTTAGATCTCAGGAAAGATATTAAATGTTAAAATCATTCAGCCCTTATATTGAGAGACAAAAGAAAGTAGTGGATGTGATAGATGAAAACTGAATATTAAATTAAACCACTTACTTATTCAATATAGAGTGTGCTTTTGACTTTGGGGGTACAGACAGCATGAAGACAGGGGTCCAGAAATAGAAATAACCCCATCTGAGGTGGAATAAAAAAGCATAATGTATTCAAGTCGGGACAAAGCAGGACAGGATATTTTCCATCCTGAAACTCTTAGAGAACTGGCATACAGAACAACAGGTCCAGGTCCACTCCCAAATATTGTTCATAAATTGATCAAGTTCAAGACAGTATCACGTAGTCAGAATTCACCACCTAAATTAAAGAGAGGAGGGGCAAAAGTAATTTGTCTCACCTCGATAGCATGCCAGGATTAAGAACAATTTTTGAAGGAGAGAATAATGAAAAACATGAAAAGGCTTAAAAAACAAGATAATGATCTTCCTTGATTTCACATTAATAAAGTCTGATTTTGAAGAGTTCAGCAAAGTAATAAAACAATATAATACAGAAATATTTATTAAGATGGCATGGATGGAAATTAAGTCAATATAAGCCAGGTGAGAACTTTTTAAAGGATTGGAAGTGGAAGGCTTGAAAGTTTTTTAAAGTGTTGGGAGGGGGATACGAGCTGGAGGAGGTCAGTAGTGCAGTTCCTCAGGAACTGGTCTTGGAGTACTCTTGTTAAGTATTTTCTGTAAAGACCTTGAAAGATGCTAAATAGGATGGCGTTAATGAAATTTACTGATGATACAAATTTGGGAAGCATGAGCAGTGCTGAGAAGGATCAGGATGGTGTAAACAACCAGATGGCTTGGATGCAAGTCATATACTAATAAGATCATGTACTATAATAAGTAAGTTATACAGTAAACTAGGAGGTCACCTGTAAATGACTGGAGAGATGAAAGACATGAGAGTATCGGTTGATCACAGGCTGAATATACGTCAGACATCTGATGAAGCGTGAAGAAAGCTTTCATGATTGGGGGCTGTGTCAGTGAGGACAGTGCAGGGCTAAGGTCATTGTGCAAGGCACCAACAAGACCACACTTGTACCACTGAATGCATTTCTCACTACCTGTGCCCAAGGGAGCTGAAATCTCATACAAAGGCTAATATGAAGATGAGTGTATATGACAGTATATCAGGCTAAAAGAGCTGGGATTTCTTGGCAGAAGGAGAAAAGATTCCCAAATATGGACATACTCAACAGCAGGCAACTTGGATGGGAAGACCTGTCTGAGATAAGAAAGATAGTGGCACTGGACACATAGGTGGGATCTGGCCATGAAACAAATCAAGGCTGGAAATTAGAAGGGTGTGCCCAAGCAATGAATTAGTCTTCTACTAACAGATGGGGAAAAGAACAAACAGCTAGATTTTAAGACGGAATTTGATCAGAGTATGATCTATTGATCAAGGTATTGTCAAGATGATGTGTTTGGTACGGCACAGAAACAACTTCAGTAACCCAGGGGTATCTCTTTCCTTTCTAAGCCGCTCTTAGAGTTGCATGGCTTTGTGCTGTCAGAGGATGTGGTCACTGCTTCTTTTGTGCTCAGTGGAGAGATGGGTGGCCCAGTCAGCACAAACTGGCTCTAGAACACAGAGAAACTGAACTAGGCAAGTCCTTTACTTCTCCATATAAATGTACCGAGTTTAGTTTCAGCCTGGGAGCTGCTCAAGGCCGGAGCAACACTACATGTGCATGTGACTGGCAAATTGGCATGGAGACACAGAAGCAAAGGCTGGTTTGGACTAAATATAAGAAGCGTTCTTGCCAGACACTTGAGCAGAAGGGCTCTATGTCCTTCCCAGCAGTAGTCTTCCAGGCAAAGCATTAGTCTCCTCAGCCTTCAATACCCGTCTACTTAGTGAACCTAATGGTACTGCCCTGTCATACAAGGATGTTGGGTAGATGCATCATTTGGGATTCTAGGTGTGCAAATAGCCCCTGTAGCTAGAAATAAGAGTTCATGGGCAGGAATAGTGCTCAGCTCTGGGCACAGATGAAACAAGCTTTTCCATACGCCAAGGCCTATTTTGTCTGTGCCAGTGCCCTGGCAATCCGTGTTTGGGGTATGTGGAGTGGTAGAAGTGGGTGATGAAGGAAGAAGTGACCAAGCAGCATCTCTGCTGGCTTGGAGAAGAGCTAGGTAGTTTTGAAAGTTATTCTACATGTGAGCAAGATGAGAGTAATTCGCACTTGATTTCTGCTGAAAGCACTGATAAGTCTAATGTCAACTCTGGCTAGATACTGTTGAAGAGATGTGACTAGGATAATAAGGATGGCATAAGTGAAACGTTCACTTGGTTGTGATGTGTGGGGACTGTTTTGGGACAGCAGTGTTATTCCTGAATTCTGTGTTTGCCTTAGTATCCTATTAAAGGTATTGATGGAGTAGATGAGACCCTTTTCCTCTTAGGTTCTTCTTGGACAGAGAGCCCCATTACGTGACCAGCACAGCCCCCCTTCACCAACCATCTTCAGAGGGTGTCCGCATAGTCACTTTGCCTCCTACATCCTTGGTTGTCTTCAGTATGGTGTCTGCTTCTGATCACACCATTCAATAGGAAAGAGGTAGCTGTATGTTCTACTTTAGCCTGAGGCCTTTGGGCTTGTTTATGTCAACATCTTAATCCCGAAGCCAGAAACACAGAAGCCAATGTTTCAATGTAATTTCTGCAATGCAAAGGTGTCCACTGTTTTTTATTTCATGGTGAATCACCAGGGTGGTGATGGCAGGGGATTTACCTTGAAGTATCCACACAATGTTGTAGATTTGCTTCCTGTGTATTTCTGCTCCACCCTTTGCATTTTGGGATTCTTCGCGGAAAGCATGGTGAAATATGTGCAGGAAAATAGCCAGCTGTTCTAGATAAAATAGAATAGAATAGAATAGAATAGAATAGAAATTTCAGTTGGAAGGGACCTACAATCATAATCTAGTCCAACTGCCTGACCAATTCCGGGCTGACCAAAAGTTAAAGCATGTTGTTAAGGGCATTGTCCAAAAGCCTCTTAAACACTGACAGGCTTGGGGCATCGACCACCTCTCTAGGAAGCCTGTTCCAGGGTTTGACCATCCTCTCCATAAAGAAATGCTTCCTAATGTCCAGTCTACACCTCTCCTGGTGCAGCTTTGAACCATTCCCATGCGTCCTATCACCGGATACCAGGGAGAAGAGATCGGCACCTCCCTCTCCACATCCCCTCCTCAGGAAGCTGTAGAGAGCAATGAGGTCACCCCTCAGCCTCCTTTCCTCCAAACAAGACAAACCCAAAGTCCTCAGCCGCTCCTCACAGGACATGCCTTCCAGCCCTTTCACCACCTTTGTTGCCCTCCTCTGGATGCTTCCAAGGACCCTCACGTCCTTCTTAAATGGTGGGGCCCAGATCTGCCCACAATATTCAAGATGAGACTGCACCAACACTGAATACAGTGGGGTAATCCCCTCTTTTGACTGGCTGGTTATGCTGTGCCTGATGCACCCCAGGATGCGGTTTGCCCTCTTGGCTGCCTGGGCACACTGCTGACTCCTATTGAGCCTGTTGTCGACCAGCACCCCCGGATCCCTTTCTGCAGGGCTGCTCTCCAGCCACTCCTCTCCCAATTAATACTTGTGCCCGGCGTTACTCCACCCTAGGTGCAGAATCTGGCATTTGGACTTGTTAAATTTCATCCCATTAATCATTAATTCCATTCTGTTCCACATCTGGGGAATAACCATCCATCCCAGACTCCAGGTCCTCTATTTCTGTTCTTTGCATCTTTTCCACTCTCCACAGAAAGGTCTCTGGGGATGAGACGTTTCTCCAGAACATCGTTATTGGAAAACAAAGGGATAGAGTGTCATCTGTGGTTGCCCCCAGCCTCCCTCATCACAAGAGTCGCACAACTTTGGAAGCCTACCTTTACAGGTAAGCAAGCTGGTCCAGCCTGGATGTTAACTATGCCCGCCGAGCAAGGAGAATACAAATGTGCAGCTCTATACCTGAGGACCTTTCATGGACAAGCAACAGCAACGACCGTTTTGCAGACCTTGACTGGGGTTGAGGTAGTGACTGGCTGAAGGCACTTTACCAAGGGTTTGGACAGATCTAGGCTGGGAGGAACAGTTCAGTCTGAGAACTCCTGGGTCCATTTGGAAGAGGAGTTTTCTTCGTCAGAATACTCAGCACCTAGCAGCTGCTAATAATTAATGACAAACCAGTTACTCTATGCAGATTGGTGCTGTAACACCAATAGTTGGGTCAGACTAACCATTCGCCCTCCATGGCTCTTTCTGTCTCCAGCACCAGAAATCCCACAGTTCAACGACAGCATCATGCCACCTTTTACTCAAACCTCTTCAGTCTCTGCAAACATCCTCTTCTTCAGTCTTTTGCTGCCAATTTCAACTTCAACAGACATTGCTTGTTCGTTAAAACTGATATTGCAGGGTACCTAAAAAATTAAAGATGCCAAGGTCCAGTCTCTGACTCTGAAGCTGACTAACAAGGAATGCTCTATGACTCTTTTTTCCTGCCAAAACAGACCGGTTGCATCCAAACTGTCTTCTGGGAATGGTCATTGGCTTGTGTTAACTCCTCTGTCATCTCCAGGAATTGTCTGGGAGATCCTTGGGCCTAACCCATGCTGGTGACAGTAGGGATGACTAACTTCCAGTGCCCAGAAGTGTCCACTGGCCTGGCTTGATTTACTAACATAACTGTAACCTCTGGGCCTGGAACTTGCTGGTCCCATCCCTGGCAGGTTAGAAAAGTAGTAAATTGTTTGCATTTTGGGTTCCATGATTTTGAAGAAAATACTTTTCCCACCCTTTACCTACCCTGCATTTCTGAGGCGTATGTGGGTATATCCCACCTCCAGTGCTTGTTAAGCAGGATCCTAGCAGGTAGTATAATGGGTTGCACGGCTACTTGCTGCTGGGCTTGATTTATCCCTAAATGGGCCTCAGAACCCATACAATAACGTAGAAAGAGCGTTGCAAGGGGACAACATATTTTGGTGGAGGCCCAGGTAATGACTACATTTGAATTGCTTTTGGCAATCCAAGCATCGGTGAACTCTTGACTCTTATGGATACAGATGTCAATGATAAAAGTCCTGCAAGAACTTATGTTTTTTCTTAGCATAGACTTAACATCTTCTTATTAAGCTCTATGCAGAAATGAGACTACAGAGGTTTTTATAGTAGGTAGGCAAGATCTCCTGGGGTAGCTGTTCTGCCCTGTGATTAACCTTCCATCAGAAGCTACTTGTGTCTTCTCCAGTAAAGTCTCAGTGCTCAGTAAATATGTATCTATGTGAATGAACAATGTTTTTCTTAACCTCTTTTCCTTCAACGGTCACACTGTATACATACATACATGTGCCCTTTCTGCCCATCTGAATGTCTCCAAGAACTTTTGAACCAGAGAGCCACCCTGTCTCTGCAAAAGGCCACGTGGTGACCTCAGCTCTCATAGATGTTAAGGGAAGCGACAGACGAGACTAGCCTCCAGACACAAATCTGTACAAAACCAGGTCATGGAAGTAGTTGTTGAAATGGTGTAGCTGGAACGTGGATGAGATGAGAGGGAGGTAGGAGCAGGGCATAGTCTGGGTGAAGGAAGGCTGTTGGTTTGGTTGCAGTGTACCGGTGCTTGTGATGGACATGGGCATTAAGTGGACCAGGAAGGAGGAGGAGATAAAAGGTATAAGGAGTATTTTTGTTGTTGTCTTCAGAGGCCATTTTAGTACAGGGAGGGAATGACAGTGAGACTTAGAAAAATGTCTCTGTTCTTTGCTGCCTTTAATGCCAATCCCTGGCACCAGCCAGCAAAACAAATGCTGTATCTCTCGTGCCCACACATGCTCACCCTTACCTCTAGATGTGCTGCTTGCAGCCTCTGTATTCACAGGTGCCAAGGATGGCAATGAGGTTTCTCTGTTGGCTTCTTTGGGCTTCTGTCGGGCTCTTGACTTGTTCACAAGTTCCCTGGGCTTTGGGAGAGCAGCTCTTTCTACATTAGCAAGATAAGTAAGGGTTGTCCTCAGACTTCCAGAGTGGGTGTCGTGGTTTAACCAGGACAGTGGGGAATTGGGACAATTTTCCATTCACCCTGTGAGCGCCCCTGCTTTCTGAGATGAATAGCTTTTGTTTGCTGGGTATTTCTTCATGCCGGGATTGTTCTCTCTCATTGTCTTTGTGTCAAATGCCAGCTCTTCAGATCATCACTTCTTGAATAGATTCAAGGTTGAGGAGCAGCTCATGTAGCACTTCTGATATGGACATGCTTGTAACTGGCTTCAGACTCCTTGCTTCCCATGGGCACTGGAAGACATCGCATCAATAGATCTCCATAGCAAAGGCAAATGCTTCTTTTCTCCATCCTCCTGGGGGAAGCATGAGGAGAAGCAGGGTAGAGCTGCTGCATTTGAAGAGTACCTGGTAGCAGAGCATTTGCTGCGAAAACAGCAAAGAAGAGAAATTAATTGCATGGGATTATGAAGGGCAGGGAAACAGATGTCTTTGATAGCACATGGGTGTGAGAAGTGTTGTGAAACGCTCTGCCATTTTATCACAAGGCAACTGGAGCCAGTCCAGAAGCAATGACTGCACATGAGCACTACACTCTTGGCAAAGGATTGCCATTCTCTGCCTCTATGGCATGCAAGACCAAGAGCAGAGAGGGTTGTTTTCTTAATTGTTTTATTCTAAATATTCCCATTTAAACTTTGAATAGTCAAATTCTTATGTCAAGTCTAACCTTCCTTTATTTTTCTAAAGCTCATTTCACGCGTAGAGGAACAGAATAGGTCAGATGTATTCAAATTATCACATCTCAACTGACTGTTTGAAACTTTAGCCACACCTTCCTCTCTTTTTAATTGCTATAGTTGAATACGTGTCAAAAAACCTAGTCTCTGCCCAAACGTCAGTATTTGAAGCAGGATGAACACTTTTTTCTTCACTACAGAAATATTGGATGTTACAGAGACAGATTACACCATTTTCTCTTGAATTTGTCTGTGAGAGCAGACAAACATGTTACCCTTGCTACATTGCAGAAAGCAAGTTTAAAGGATGCAGCTGAATGCAAATCCAGAGCAGAAGACACAACTAGTTTGGACAGAAAGCACCCGTGTGTGTGGCACCACACAGCCACCCAGGAAGGCAGGTGGGCCCCTGCAAATAACGTGTAGTTGAGTTTCCCCTGATGAAAACAAGTCCCCTCCCTGCCCATCACTCCACTTTCACTCACCTGCCCCGGGTGAAGGCCTCATTCCACAAACTCCCTTCAGGCCAGATTGAATCTTTAATGAAAATAACAAGAGAGGAAGGAGCAAAACATTTTTCTTTCCCGACTCAGCCCTATACCTGTCATCTCTGTTGCAGGGGAGGTGTGTGGAGGCAGTCAAACTACCCCAGCCGTGGAGGACCACCAGCAGAGCTGTGAAAGGGTCCAGGGCTGGGTCACGGTGTCTCTAAGTGATTCATGTAGGGAAGCACTGGCAGAGGTGAACATGTGCCCATGAAGGGCATAGAGGCTATTCCAGTGTGGCTGGTGAACACAGCTGGTGTATACAAATTCTGGTACAGGCACGTAGCAAGAGGCGTTTTAATGAGCTGGTGACTTTATAAGGTGATGCCCCCATAATATGGGCTTGTGGATGAGAAATCAGAGAAGCCATGTAGGGAGGAGGTCAGGGCTGCAATAGGAGCTGGGGATCAAGAGCATCAACAGAGTAGTCATGGGTGCAGCATCTGGTTTGCAAGGAGTCCTGTGATTTAGCTTAGAAAGGCATTACTAGAGCTCAAGGTAAGGTCAGAAACGAGCTAGCGAGGAATCTCTCTGCCACACAGCTGTCAAGTGGCAGGATGGGAGTGGGATTAGTCAAGATGGCATGGGACGAACTTGGCTTTATCAGCCTTGTCCAGCCAGCTTTGCCCTGGGTGGTACAGTTACTTTAGGGATGTTCTGCAATCAAAAGGCAGGTCTTTTGACTGCTTTTAGTGACTGCCCTAATAGCTGGCAGAGCAGAGCTAACTGCAGGCTCTCTCTCCGGTCTATCTGGACCACAGAAAGCCTCATTGCACAACAGTGAGTGCATAATTCGGAGCAGGAATGTGGCAGTGCAGGGTGGGTTGGTAGCGGGTAATCCTTCCCCAGCTCTGTTATGCTAGCTGACTCTATTCGAGCTTATTTTTAGCCTAAGTCTCTCCCCTGACCCCATTAAAGTCACTATCTGAGCATCTCTCGATGTATTGGTCTTGATAACATCTGTACAAGGCACAGTATGGAGATGCTGTGTAACTTGCCCCAGGCCATGAAGGAAATGTGGAGCACAGCAAGGAACTGTTGATCCTTAAATGCCAGCTCGTCTGGCCTCTCTGCCCCAGAGGTTTTCTCCAGTGTGATCAAATGGTTTTTAACCAGCTGTCGCAAATTGGATTGAGTTCAGGGGACCTTGGCAACGTTTTTCAGACCAGGTACAGGCACTGGCTGTAACTTCTGCTGGGCCATAGGAAATACCGTGTGCCCTAATCCCTATCCACAGAGATAATGAACGCTAGCTAATACTACCACTAGCAAATACAGCATCATAACAATAATATAAGCAACACTCTTCTTTTACTCTGAATGTATACCAAAGCAGTTACTTTAGATCAGAGTTGCTTTACTTTTCCCATCTGTAAGAGGTAACCTCACTGGAGAATTGTATGTTTACATTCAGTCCATAATGCAACTGCAGCCTTTGGAAAAGTGCAGCTGCTGCCCTTGAAAAAAAGAAGCCATCCATTTTATTGTCCAGCTATTTATTATTTAAATAAATGATCTGCAGTTTGATCCCAGAGGAATAGAATTCTCTTGCATACATGATGGATTACTCAATCCGTGTTTAAAGAGCCTGTCCTCAATTTTAGGCCTTTTGATGTGTGGAAAAGATAGGAGAAGAACTGATAAAACTGCTCAGCCAGCAATGTCAAGAGTCAACTTGCTTGGGCAAAAAAATAGCCTTGTTTTTCAAATAAATGTTGTGCTTGTGTATCACCCAGCAAATAGCTCTTAGCCCTTTTTTTCAGCACCTGGAGAGTAAATCGACCCTCAGCCAGGGTTTGCATCGTTGTGTGATGCCAGATCATCTGTAATAACTGAGCATGCTGCTGACAGAGGGTGCAGATGAGAGCAGGAGCGACCTAGTCCTGTTTGTGTTTGTTAGGGGTTTACAAGGCAGGAGGGGAGGCCAGCCTTTCTGTCAACGCGTAGTCGCAGCACCTCGGAAAACAGTCCTATTCCTGGTCCTGCCCTGGCCCAGCCCAGGTTCTGAGCCACGGCTGAGTCATTTATCCACCCCAGTTCACCTCCTCCTAACCCTTCCCAGAATTTAGAGGGCTGGTTTTGAGGCTGTCTGTCGGTGACCTGAATGGGGAGCGCAGTGTCGTGCTATTGCAAGTGCTGTGCCAGGCACCCATGAAGCAGCAGCGAGTTCCACTGGTTAGCGCCGTGTTGTGTCCGCAGGGGCTTCCTACCCTGCTCTTTACTGCGTCTATCCCAGTCATGACCTCTCACAGTTGCACCTTCTCCTAACTATCTAATCCCGCCCCAGCAACACATGCAAAAACTCCAGATATATCCACAGAGAGTGTGCACCTCCATATATATCCAGGGGAAAATCACTCAGCGATTGATTGTGGACTCCTTCCAGAATATGTACAGAGAGAAAACTGGGAGGAGGAATTGTCCACTCAGCCTGTAGGGTCCAGACACCAGGTCTCAACCACCAAAGCAAGGGGAAGTCCCCTCCTGGCTCCAGCAAGAAAATCCTAAATGCTGTGTTCCGACAAGTAGACGATATTGCCACATGGGACAAATATGCTATAATACAGATAAACTGGAGCTCCCATTCATGCTAAAGGCTTTTGTCACCTCTCTTATTTTCAGGGCTGAATGTATTTGACCCCTCCAGCAGCTGGAAGAGGCTGTGTCTCACTCAACGTTCCTGGGGACTCCTCTGGCTCTGGAGCTGGCTAACATGCTTTGGCCATTTCTGTACAGCTAAACTCCCAGTCTCCAGACAGGGCCATTGTAGCCAAATTGCTTGTTGAGAAAGGCTACTGGATGTGAACATGCCTGACTGCCTGGGAATTGTTTCAGAAAGTGGACACAGGGCAGTAGTTTGTCAGGGATCTTCTTACAGTGCAAAAAGATGAGCCCCTGGACTCGAGAGGTCATGGAGCTGGTCATCCATGCAGAAAACAGCCTGGTTGGGAGATGTACAGCTGGATGAGCCCCCTTTTCAGTGACTAAGGCTCAGGAGGTTTGCAAAAGCCAGAATAAATCATCCCACATGTCCCGTATCCTCCCTCTGCCAACAACCAGACTTGCCTCATATGAGGAGGGTGATTCACTCTGGATTTTCCTCCAGGGGAAACCCCTTCCCTGCTTCCTATAATTAGCAGCTTGTTAATGACTTGTGTCCCAAGGATTTATGTACTTTTCTCTTTCACAATAGCAGACAATGTCATTGTTTTCTGACATCCCATTGACTTCATCCAAAATTTGATGCTGGCTCTTGTCCATGGCTATAGGTACCCCGGATGACTCATCTCCACCAGCTAAATGCTTCTTTGTTATTTCAGCCTGTGGCTCTGCACATCCTTTGCAGCTCCAATAGTTCCTAGGGTATGAGAGAGGAAAATAGGGCTCTTGGCCAATCTCCCTCCCCTTTTAGTTCACCCATTGCTGTCCTGACTTCACAGCTCCTTGACTTCATGGGTCCAGCCTGCCTTGACGCTCCCACCTGTGGTGGTGGGAGGAGGCACATGTGACATAGTGGCCTTCTCCAGGATGTTTTCTACCTTGTTTTTCAGATCTCTTCACATATGTGTGGCTTGGAGGTCTTATTTGAGAGTTTCTTTCAGGCAGCTTTGTGTGGTACTTTCTCTGCTGCCTTTGCCAAACACTGCACAGGATCTCCCAATGCAAGGTTGGAACACTCAGGTTTATGACCATAAACTAAACTATCTGGAGAAGGCAAACTACATAATTTAGAACCCATAACTTTATAGAGGGGATATAACTGTATAGGAGAGATGTTAAAACTATAGAGTCTGCCTTGCACACAGACACCTCATTGGTATCAGCAAGAGAGAGGGCTTGAAATGGTTTTCCACATATTTGAAGCTTGCATGGTTGCTACATTCATTACACCAGTAAAGGTGGGCAAAACATGATGATTCTATCAGTGCCAGAGGTTGCACTAAGCTGCTCCTTCATCAGATGTGAACCAAATTTTCTACATGTGACGAGTGGAGAAAGCCACTCTGGCTTCAGCAGGGAGTCCCAGGAAGGGGTCAAGATCAGTCGGTGAAGAAGGGAAATTCCTATTATAAGGAAGGGAATAAAGGGCTCTGTGGGTATCCTCATGTCCTCAACAAATCTTCAAGAAACACCAGTCTCACCCTACTCATCTGCCCTCCTAGCCCTGTCCTGAGAGCACCTCAGGAGGAAATGAGTCAGCCCTGTGCCTTTCCCTAGCTCCCCTGCTCTTGTTTTCCTTCATCTTGTCCCTACACTTGCCGCCTCCCCATCTCTCACTGACTGTATCTCACGTGGGGGTGGAAGTGGGTGTGTGCCCACAGGTGTGTGCTCACCTCCATGATCAAGGTACCCAGAGGGGAAAATGCAAGCTTTGATGTTTACTCTCTCCACTCTCCCTGCTCTGCTAGGCAACCCCACAGGACCTTTGAGATAAACACCTTTTCAACCTTGTGACAGGACGTGTGTCCCAGGCTGTGGCATGGGGAATGGGTCAAAGAGGAACTTGGAGAAGAAAGCTTGAGAACTTGCCTGTGGGAGATGGGAACCTTCAAGGGATGCCACTATGGCCAGGATGGAGACTGGCAATCCCAGAATTGGATTGGTTGACCAGGACACCATGGGGACACCCTTTCCACTTCACTCCAATGGTTATTGCCCACCATGGTGCTCCAGGCACCTGAATGTGCAGTCCTGCCCACCATCCCAAGGATGCCACAGCTATGGGAAGGCGTATGAATGGCTGTGTGCACACGTAGCAGGGAAGGCGAGCGCTGCTTTTGTCTGGTATGGTAGCTAACAAAGTGCAGGGTCCCAGGGTCTGTAGGTCACAAGCAAGTTCCCCTTCAGGTGTGGTTGCTCTTCATGGGTTTTCTTGGGGTATGTGCCCTCCAGAGTTTGTCATAAGCCAGAGCCCCTCAAGGTTTGGAGGTACAGATGCCAGCTCTATTCTGCTCTGCCATGGCACCTCTCGGCACATGTCATCATAGGACAATGCCTACGGCAGGTATTACATTTACTGCCTGACAGAGATGAGTTTCAACATGTCACTGATGGGTTTTGTGCTCAGGTCTAAGAGCAACTGAGCTGTCACCACAGATCTGGACAGGGTAAACAGCTTTTGCCAGATCTAGAATGGGAGAATTAAATCATAATCCGCTAAAGGAGTTTACACAGAGTCACACAGATGGCTGCATTCAGAGCTGGCTGTAGATGGGCCTAGATGACATTCTATCCTTTTCACTGAATTCACCTAAAGTCAGCTCTGTCATTGAATGCTCCTCCTAACTTCGTGACTTGGTTTCGCCAGACTCAGCCCCTTACATTTTAATCCATGTTCCAAACTTTTCAAAGCCATAAACTTAACTATTGCCCCTGTAAGAAAATCACTTTTGGTGTTATGAAAGAGAAATAAACCTAATTTTGTACAGGCGAGAGACACTGGTAAGTATTTGCAATGTCAAGTGCTTAACGGCTAGTGCCCTTTTGAGCAGCTGCACCCTCCTGAGGTTCGTTCCACGCACTGGCACTGCACTGGCCATATTGCTCAATTTTTAGCCTGATCTATTGACAAACACTGAGGAATTTATGGGGTACAGCATGCATGTACTAATATGACTTTGTAATCACACTCAAGTAGCCAGTGTGGGGAGAGGATTTGGTGATGGTCAGCACCACTACTAAGGGACCAGTTATCACCAAGGGATAAACGTTTTTCTTCTGTCATTTCTGCTTAACATGAAAGCCATCTGAAAGCTTTTTTATCACCTTTTCTCCCCAAATGGCTTCTCTCTTCCTGCTGCACACGGAGCTTTGCTGGCCCACACCAGCTGGTGTATCTAGAGTAGGTGGGGCTGGCTTGGACACCTGAGTCTGGGACCATGCTTGGCTCCAACGCCACAACTAAGACGTTGCCCACCCTGACTTTTCCTTACTGATCACATCTGTCTTGCATGTTTCCTTATCCTTTCAGTCCACTTTCATCTGACATTTGGAGTTGCTGAGCTGTGACATGCAGCTGTAACACTGCAAAGAAGAACCTGCAAGACACCAAGAGGGGTTATAAGACAAATCCATCTGAAGCCTTCCAGGGAACCAAACTTAGTGCTTGAACTGGGAAACAGGACCATTCCTGTGGCTCCTCAAAGAAAGATGGTACCTCTGTTATTGGGAAAACAATGTTTTTTTTCCATTTTTGGTGGGGAATAGTACACTTGATTGGGGTGAGAGTCAAGTTTTACAGGTGCTGAAGCTGCTTCAGATCTAGTCAGTGTAGTGAGGGGGCAAAAAGAGACCAGCTGGATAGCTGGTCCCATTGACTGGTCTTATCAGTCAATGGGAAGTGCTTCCCAAATGCTTCTTCCTCCGCATTTGGGGTGTCTAACTCAGTTCCTGTCTGGAACGGGCTTTTTGTGATATTCTCACCTCCTGAGCTGGGACGAAGGGATGAAGTCCCCAGAAGGACAGGTTGATATAATTTGTCTGTCTCTATAGACATTAGTGTTTTACCAGGTGGGCTTGTGAGTCTTAGCTGAGTCATTGCCAGGGTTGGATGAAAGAGGGAAAACCCAGAGGGAAGAGAGGGTGAGGGAGGGATGGAGCAGGCAATTTGCAAGGTCTCTTCCAGCCCGTTGTCTCAGTTTGACCAACTTGTGACACGTACTTTCCGTCACCCCCTCTTAGAAAGTAAAGTGCAAACACGGCTTTCGCCTCCCTCTGAAAACCAGGTCACCACGTGTTTCCACCCCCTCATGGACGTGCCACTCTATGGGGGACGCAAATCAGTGTTGTTAACATCCGCTGTGCTGTTATGCATATCAAGCAAAGGCAGAATAAGCATTGCAGCTTACAAGTGTCTCGCCCTGATGAAAAATAGTCCCCAGAAGAGTGAGAGCATGGTGCAATTACTTGTTCCTATTACCTACCCATGCCCTAGGGCATCACTGGAGCCTTGCAAGTGTGAGAGTTAATATATATATAAGTACTTTAACCCCATGACCACCAGTCTTGTATCATGAATCCCTCAAGTCAATATCCTAATGCCTAAAATACTCTTTTAGGACACAGAAAAGCCCTATTTAGAAATTACTGTTATTCAGAGCAGGAACAAGAAGTGATTTGAGGCACTTGGTCTCCCTCTGCCCAAGCTGTTTGGGTATAAATGACTAATGCAGTCATAGAGGCAAGGAGCCAAACCCCAGTTTGTCTGTAGTGCTGCACTCTGCTCTCACATTTATCCGACTTGTAATGCAATAAAAGTCAAATTTCAGAGCACTCTGATGGAAGCTGGCCGAGGAGAAGTTCTGGCCAGGACTGTGCAAGACCCTTCTCAGCCTATTCCTTAAGCATCCTCTGCTGACTGAGAAACATTTCTGCTCAGATCTGCTTCTTCTATTCTCTGGTAATAGGGAAAAGCTGGTTTAAAACTATTTTTTCCCAGTGAGGCTAGAAAAACCTGACAGTGTCCGAATCCCACCCATCCAGTTTATAAAGTAACACGCCATGGCATTCTCCCTTTTTCTGTCCCATTAAGATTCTGACAATCTGTGCAGTGTCGGAGGCCACTTTTGAAATGAAGAGTCAGAAAACAAGTTGGAACAAAACTTACCTTTGCAGAAATGTTGCAGTTTTGATAGACTGGGAAGAAGAAAAAATAATCCTCCCACCCGACTTAAAAAAAACCACACACACACGGTCTGGCTTAAATAACTTTGATTTCAATTAAATTCAGTTTTGTATAGGTTTTATCTTTCCTGGAAGCTGCTCTACCCAGCACTAGGATCACACCATCAGCAGGTTGGGACTATGCATTTTTTCCATGCCACACCCAGCTCATCCCATCAAAAAGCAAATGTCTTCAGATGACAACTACGCCAGCATTTCTTCCCTCACTGCCAAACCCCATCACAAGCCTTTTCTCCTACCTGAAGATCTGCTGTAGGGGACGCGGGGTGGGCTCTCCATGCTGTCTTACCTGAGTCCAAGTCCAAGACTGCTCTCAGCAGGAGGACAAGGAAAGCCTTCATTTTGGGATAGCCTCTCTCGTGTTGAATATGGGTTGTTTCCTCATGGGGCAGTTTATATACCACGGGAGGCAACAATTGGGCATGCCCCGACGGTTACCCTGTGAAGGCACCTGAGGGAGGCTGCTCGCTGGACCAAGGGAAGGGTTGGTTTTTGGTGGTGATATTTGCGTTGGGTGCCTCTCCTATCTGACCACGATTCTCGGAGCTGCCAGCAGCTCCTCTCCACCACTACCTTGGGTAAAGTGTTCACATGAGTGGAAAAAAACCTAAATTCTTTAGAACAAGGCCGGCCGTATGCATTTCCCCAGAGCCAGCGAGGCTGCTGTTGCACCCTGTGAATAAGGCTCTCCGCCCCCATTACTATCCTGAATGGAGCTATCATGTTTAAATCAAGGACAAAACGTTCCTTTAATAAACACCTCCAGCTATTTATCTGCATGTGTGACTGTCTCTGTGACACTCGTGGCATGTGGTAGCAAGATATGTGGACAAATTACAGTGCCTTGGCCTCTTCTAGGTGTCCAGGTGCTCATTTTCCCTTATTTGTTTGTATTGTCTGTAGTCTAGTAAAAGACAATGGCCAATTCAAATTTTTTATGTGTGTTGAAACCAAAGGGACCTTGTGATGGCTTTGTTTGGTGTTGTTTTTATCTGCCACATCTGCACCGTGGCATGCTTCTCTTTGTCTGCCAGTCTCTCTGTCTAGTATAGGCTGGGTACGGTTTTGACACTTGAACTTCCATCAGCACGTACTGTAAACAATCCAGGCTTGCCAAAGAAATGCCACTTCTCATCACAGATGAGGGTGAGTTCAGCCACGTTCCAAACGGAAATGCGAATATTTGCTATGGTGGATTGATTGGAGACCTCTCCCATCCCTCACGTCCTTTGACCACTTCTCAGTACTTGCTGGCGTAAAAGAAAAGAGGCCTTTCTGCTAAATTCAATTTGCCACGGTTTCTCGCTTTATTTAGGGTTTTTCTTAAATCTCAGGAACTTAGCACTTTGCAGTAATAGCCTGCAGGGACTTGGTTTTGCGCAGTTTAGCTCTGAGGACACCAGGCACTTTTTTAAAATTGAAAGGAAGGTGTGCTGGCGTGTTGGTGGATCATTGCTCCTGATCAGTGGCCGTGGGATGAGTCATAGAAGGTCAGCTGGACTAAGTCTGCTGAAGTTAATGATGCTGCCCTGATTCACACCAGGGCATGATTTTGAAAAGCCTGTTTCCTCTGGGGGGATCTTAAGTGCTTCCCCTTGGACTCTTGAACTTCTGTTTAAAAAGAAAAAAAAAAAACCCAACCCAACACCTTCTTTCTGTGTCTATTGACTTTTGCTCCATCATATTTTTGCAGACCATCGCATTTATAGCCAACTTTTATGGAATAGCTGGATAAAAAAAGTGACAATATGTTCTCAGACTCTGGCGTTCCTTATTCAGAGATATTTAAGGATATTTTTCTTTTTTAATCCCTTATGATTGTCCCTGTAGGGTTTGGTTTCTTGTGTTAGGGAAGAACAGAGCCAAGGCGAAAGCATAACCTGGTCACCCCGTCAAATCCACCCGGGCCTTGAATTAAATATTTCTTCCTTCAAGCAACTCATTGATAAGCAAGAGGGAGTACTCTTTTCATCCTCAGCAGCCTGACTTGCTGCCGGTGAAACTCTCCTAGTACTATTATTTCTTTTGATTCTTTCTCTAACAGCATCAGGGCTGCCAGCGAAGACCAGGACTCATGGTGCTGTGAAAGAGGTGCTCACAGCTAAGAGCCTGTCCATGCCCCAGTCCTGCTTGGCTGCAGCCCGAGTCTGTGTAAGAACCCAGTAATTCCTATATCCTTACATCAATTGTTGCTTCTCACTGATTTTTTGAACATTTGTGTGCAGTTCCTGCTCGACTCCTGAAGATGGCAAACGTGCCCCGTTATAATTATTACACATACATTAACGTGCAGCTGTCCATAGGATTGTGTGTGCATGGTGTTTTTTATTTTCCTGATGTTATAAAATCCCCAGTTCATCTAACTGCATGAAAAAGACCATCTATTTCCCCTGGGAATCTAAGGATGTCTCCAAATCACTTGGGTTTTGGTTTTTTTAATGCTATTCTATATTGTCACTGCAGATTCCTGACAGATACAGGTCTGGAGCTTTCTGTTGAGGAGGGAGGGAAAGAGGACTTGATTGTTTGCTCTATCCTGGTTCACCTGCCGGGTGTCAGGCTGGGAAAGTGATGGTGGATCATGGTACAGAGCATGGTGTCACAGATGGTATTGAGGTGCTGCATAACAGTGGTATGCATGAGCTGGAAATTTGAGGACAAGAAGGGCAATAGGTGAAACGGTGCCTGGGAAAGCTGGACAGAGATACTGAGTGTTTCCGAAGGCAGAAGAAAGTTAGGGCAACGAGGCTCGTGAGGGGTCTGGAGAACAAGTCTTCTGAGGAGCGGCTGAGGGAACTGGGGTTGTTTAGCCTGGAGAAAAGGAGGCTGAGGGGAGACCTCATCGCTCTCTACAACTACCTGAAAGGAGGTTGTAGCAAGGTGGGTGTCGGTCTCTTCTCCCAAGTAACTAGCGATAGGACGAGAGGAAATGGCCTCAAGTTG
>NW_008795557.1:768218-778346 GCF_000699145.1 Aptenodytes forsteri
TTGGGTCGACGGTTGGACTCGATGATCTTAGAGGTCTTTTCCAACCTTAATGATTCTATGATTCTATGATTCTAAGTTGCTCCAATTTCCTGGGCTGTGGCAACCATTTGGCTAGGTGGTCTGAAGAGGCTGTAGGGAAGCCTACAAGATGACAGAGATAATGTATTAAAACTTCAATCGCAGACTGCCTTTTTTTGTGGGGATGTCTTATGAGCAGAAGAGAAAAAAAAAAAACAGAACCCAGCAAAGAGGAAACTAAGATGAAATTCCACACACTCATCCAAGCTCCTGAATGAATTGTAGTCCTTGAAGGAGATGGATCATCAGGGGATCATGCAGAGTGTCCAGCCTCCGAGCTCAGAGGTGTAACACGTTCTCGGATGCCTTAATTCAAGCCAGAATTAAGAGCAAGAACAAGAGAAGCTGCTTTACAAGGCTGTCCTGAAGAGAGGTCACTGCTTGCTCAGCACGAGCGTGGCTTGCAGCTCCTTTTCAGGATGTTCTGAAGTACACGTGTGGAGGTTGCAATGGGCTGCGGAGGGAATCTTATTGACTTTTCCACTCCTGGAAGGTGTTTGGTACATGTGCATTGAATGAGCTGGTGTTGTCTGCAGTGATGTTTGCAAATCTACTCAGACTGTGGGGATGTGGGATGTATGATAAGGGATTTTAGTGGCCAATTTTAGGCATCGAAGTGGGAATTTCTAACGGCTGCACAGCTGTGTTCCTGGGAACGCAAGCAGCCTCAGGAGCATTGAACTGTCCCAAGTCAGAATGGGTGGGGAATAAATGAGACTGAGTCACTAGATGGCAGTAAGGCAAATTGCATTACAGATTTGTCTGTACAGAGGGAAGCATGGATCGTAAATGAGGCATGTGATTGGATAGACAGGAAGACAGATGGATAGATAAGGGGAGAGAAAGATTTAAAAACGAGTAGATATACAGATGTCCACAGAGATGGATGGATAGCTAGCAGTCAGGAGGAGCCAGAGTAGCTGGTTCTGTGCACCTTCTTCTAACCTTGTATGTGATTACAGGCAGGCTTTGCTCGGCTTGTGACAACAGGCCACAGTATGTCCCCTATCTCAGCCTAAAGTATTTCTCACCAAGCTCCCAGCTGTTTTCCACTCTCCTGTGCACGTGCCTTGGGATGGACAGGCACGATGCTGGCCCAGCAGCTAGAAACAAGATTCTTGCTGCTCCTGGGCTGCCCTCGACTGCCAGCAGAGATAGGCTCCAGCTGCTACATCTGTAGATGCTTCACAGTGTTTCATGTCACGGTCTAGCTCACGCTACAAGGATTTACGTCTAGGTTTACTGTTCAAGTAAGCTTCAGAGCACATGGAGGCAAGGCCAGGCTGCCTGAGACATCTTCCAGAGTCCAGCAACAGCGACCGGCACTGTCAAGAGCAGAACACTGAGCAAAGACAGAAGGGTCTTGGGGTGTCTGTCACTGGGCTGCTGAGGGACCTTTGGCATGCGCCTTCCCTTCTTTGCGCCTCTTCTTCCTCTAATGGCAAACAGGGCTTATGACTCCTGCATCACAAGGGGAGTGTTTTGAGGCCTGTGTGTGCAAATAAGTACAACCAGGAAGCATTATAAAGGTTTAATAAGCAAGGAGCCTGTTTGACCTTGGGTATTTCTACAAGGCTCCAGGCACAGACCCAAATATCCAGCTATTCCCATTCAGGATTTCAGATTTCAGAAGCTAGCCTGATGAGCCTTGGAGAAAAAAATTCACCTTCACATCACACACGTTCTTGCTGACAACGATGAAATCAATGCATTGCTGCAAATTAATCCCACCGTTGTCTGCGGAGCAAACTGTAGATGGACAAGATTCTGAGGGCTGTAGGGGTTGGAGATCCCCATATGGTGGTGCTGTTGCTACGTTGTTGGTGCACAGACCTCTCGGTGTGTGGGAGCAGCCCAGACTGTTTGTTTAAAAATCTCAGCAACTTCAGAGCATCAAAAATGCATTTGACATTTTTTTGTTATTTTGCTAATTGCTAAGCTCTTTTGGTTGTAAAAGACTCGGAGTGTGGGATCCCTGCCAGCTTCTGCTGGTGATGCCTCGCGCATCTCTGAGTTGTTTGCAGGAGAAAAGGAGTGCATTTTCCTCTGCCTGAGCTTTGGAGTTGGGGTGAAGTGTGGGGACAGTAGCCTGTGCTATGATCATAAAGCAGTTCTGTGCTTGCTTTGCCCTCACAAAACACTTTCTTACCCCCTCGCATACCAGGCATTGCAGTTTTCTCTGGACAGATGTAGCAAAAGGTAGTTTGAAATACAGGCAGAAAACATGACTTTCCTGAGATCACACAACAGGGCAGCATCAGACCTCAAGGACCCTAGCTGCTTCCTAGTCTGTGTCCTTTTCCTTCCATCAGGAAAATTATTTAATTGCTCTGGCCCCTATAGGAAACCACAGAACATCGATGGGGAAGAACCCGAGATTTCCAGTCCAGCTGCTGCAGGTAGAAAAAGGTAGACCTGATGGCTGGACACACCAAGCCCCATATGGGGCCAGCATGGACTGTTGCTCCCCCTGTGGAAGTGGGTGCATTCAATGCATGGCCACTTACGGTCCCTCCTTTGTCCTTCTTGTCCTCATTTTGAGGTCAGCACTCTTGGGTGCTACTGCTTACCCCACTTTAACAGAGCTTAGGGAAGAAACTGCGGCACGGGAGCTCAGTTCATGGTCTTACATATGGGGAAAGTATTTTCCTGAGGGAACACATTTATCAGGGCTGTTTTGTGACTTGGTTGTGAATTTGTTGACAGAATGTTTTCTGGGTTGGGAAATATCATTTTGTTGACAAAGAAATGTTCTGCAGAAATAATAAAGCTATTTTAAGTCCAGGATGGATTTTGCAATCAAACCCAGGTAGAGAGCGCAAGATCAATCTAGACTAGCCAATCTCCGCTGGTTAGGACATGCAATTAAGATGCGGGAGATACAGGATCAGTCCTTTTAAGTCATGTTTCCTTTTGCTTGAGCAGATGCTCTATCCACAGATACCGGAATTCAGATTGTACTTGTCTTTGTCCCTCTTCTTAGAACTGTTCCACTTTGTGTTAACTAATTATAAACTAACTGGGCCGGAGAGATCAGTGTCGTGAAGCAATTTGATTTTGATGAATCGGCAAATTCTTACAAAAACTGTTTCATTAAAAAAGTTTTTTTCCTGGCTGCTTTATCAAATGCCCCAATGCTTAGGAAAGCAGAAGATGAGTGCTACAAACCAGGAGAGATAATGGGAATTCTGATTAATATCTGTCATTTCCTCCTGTTTTAACTGTTTAGCTGGAAAATTGATTTGAAAAATCAACCCACAGTTTCTGGAAGTCATTATGAAAAGAGAGGTCTTTTTGCTAAATAAAGTGTATATGAGAGGACTTTATTCTGGCTTTATATCCTATTTTAAGTACTGGCTAGGAGGCTTTTTGGCAAGCAGCACCAGGGGAATGAAATTGTTTCTAATTCCAAGCATTGCCCTCCCATCCTGACAGTATCTAAGTAGCCAAAGTAATCAATACGGGTAAGAAAAAAATTATCATTACCTCACCGTTTCCTTGCTGTATCCTCAACGTTTTTTTCAGTGTATCCTCAGATTACCAGCTTTTAACTGCCTGGATCACACTCTGATTCAGTGATTCTCTGAGTTTCTTCCCACGTCAGCCACTAAAGATGAGCTCATCTGATGCAGTTGGGGTGTTGTATCTGGCCATGCCACCCAGGTCGCTCTCTATGCTCGGGGAGATCTGGTCAGGAGAGCTTGGGGTGTTGTCCAGCTTATCCTAAAGCTGGCACCTGAATTTGGTCAGGCAAATTGTCCCCCCCAGCTCCGTTTCTTGGCTAAATCTCTACTGACTACAGTGGGAGCTTGGATACTCAACCCTAAATAGGCCACTACCTTGCAGATGGTCATGTTTTGTCAGATTCTCAACAATAAATGCACACATAAAAGGGAAAAAAAAAAAAAAAAGTGTTCGTATGGTGTGACCCAAAGCTGTTCCCAGCAGTTACGTTTTTGGTTTTGCCACTGGACTGAAATCATCCTTCACACATCCCCAGGGAGGAGTCAGAGATCCCTTCCCCTGCTTGACCTTTACAAATTGCACATCCTGCTTCTCCGTAACCTTTTCAGAGGTGCCACAGACCCCAAGCATAGATTTTTTGTAATCGATACCACAGCCCTGCACTGAGCACACGACTTAACAGCTACCTTCTCAGTCTCTTCAGCAAAAACTGTGATGCCAAAGGACAGAGACGGGAATGTGCCTGGGTTTAAAACAGAGATCCGACAGGACCCAAATGGAGGAGACGTATTTACAGACTCTGCAGCCTGGGCACAGCCAAAGGGGTACGTTTTTCTGATGAGCAGCAAATCTAATGAAGCTTAGTTTCCCATGCACATGTACCCTCTGTCTTCTAAGCTCCCAGGTCCCTGTTCATGTATCGTTACCTGGCTTTTGGCTCCCTCCCATGCCTCCTTCCTCTTTGGCTGGGCAAAAGGCATTATGTTCGGGGTGTGGATTTTCTGACCGGCCAGCTGGCTGCTGCTTCTAAGAGTAGTTGAAGGGCTGAGATTCCTTTGGTGGGAGCACTCATATTGGTGTTTCTCCTCTGTTTGACCAATTTTCACAAAACAGAGTATGTCTAGACCTTTGAGACCTTTCTCCTCACTGAATTTGTTTGAACCTGGGCAGGGTGATAACCAGCCAGATGCATGGGCAGCCAGGTGGACAGATAGAGGGATGGACAAGCAATGCAACTGCATAAGCCATATTGCCATAGATGAGGTTAAGACTTATGGAACTATAAGAACAGCATCCAGAGATGAACCAAAAAAAAAAAAAAAAAAAAAAAGAAAAAGGATAAAACCACCAAAGAAAATGTCAAGGATTTCAAGAAAATATCAAGGATGATACAAAATAATTGCTGGTCAGGGAATAGATAAAGAGGTAATAGGAAAGGTAACGGGTGCCGTTCCTCTCTTGTGGTCCACAAACCCTGCATGGAAGAAAAAAAAGAGTCAGGAGTTCAGGGACAGTCTGTTTCTCCCATTTTGATGGTTCACATTGGATGGACCTTGGCTAATTCTTCTTCGCTGCACAAAGCAAGGTCATACGCTCTCAGGGGCTTGGTTTGAATTAATTTTCTATTAATTAGTGGAATGATTTTAGCATGAATAAGCAATGGCTATTTTTAGCAGTAGGACTGATTAGGCATCGGAGAGAACTACCCAGGGAAGTTGTGGGGCTCCTGCTGCTTAGGAAGGGGAGGACAGCCGTCGCCGGTTGGACCAAAACGTCCATCTGGCTCACATGCTGCCTCTGACATTGGCCCTTAGTGGTTGCACTGGGAAAGATTAGAAGAGAAAAAGCCAGAAAAGACCGCTTTCTCCCACAATATCCCCCTAATTTTGGCTACCTGTGGCTTTGTGGCTTCATGAGCAGAAGGTGGCATTCAGACCATTCTCCTTTTTTATGAAAGACTTGTCTTTAAGGATTTCCTCCCACCCATTTCTCAGCCTTCTGGGTTTTTTTGGTGCTAAGATATCCTCTGCAAAACCTTTGCTTATCTTCAGCCTCACATCTGCTCTTTCCAAGACTAAATAACCTCAGTACTTTTTCTCTTTTCTCCCTGGCCACGTTTTCTAGATCACTGCTGACTGGTTTTGCTGCAGTCTGCATCAGCTCCAATAGGTACGTCTTCTTGCTGAGGTCTTCAGCTCAAGGTTGGAAGCCTTTTAAAAAGAGACATTTCTGTCAAACGTGAGGTACTGCTCTCAGTGCGATGCCAGTGGGCTTAACATAAATTCTGCAGGAGCTGAGGCAATGTGGTCTGATGTTTTCTTCTGGCCACTGATTTCTGAAGCCAAGGCAACCTTTTTAAAAATTCCAAAGACAAAGTGACAAACATGTGCTTTGAAAACCAGTGCCTATATTTCTCTTAATAAATTACATATCCTTGTAAGAGGTTTTTTTGTTTGGTTGGTTTTGGGTTTGTTTTTCAATTATTATTTTTGCCACTGAGACCAATGAGCAAGAAATGTCTGTGCAAATGCCAGAAATTCTCTTACCCTCCCAAGTAAGAGGACTGCATCAAAACTATTGGAAATAGTCCCTGGCCCATACTAATTTCTAACTATACAGAATTTTTTTGGGACAATGGTAGACATTTAGCTGCATTTATTAGACTCGGTGCTACGTGAGCATTAAGTGAAAAAAGACTGCTCTTAAATATAAAGAATGAATAGCGAGTTACTGGCAAATGATGCTGACGGGGATGTAGCAGGAAAGATAAAGTTTTGCAGAGTTATCTAAGTTAAGGTTTTTAGCCTAAGATAATAAAAAAAAGAGACTTCAAGGGAAGACAGATCAAAAGAAATAGGCACAGGTGAGAGGGGCAGAAAGAATGAATTTTCCATCTGAACAGCCAGCATCCGCCACAGTACGAAATCGGGCTGGTTTAGACAACCACTGAATATAAAAATTAGATTAAACTTTTGATAGAGCCTGGAAATAAGGTTATAAATTAAGCATATGCAGTTACCATATTTGTAATAATGCAACTTTATGTTAGGGATTGCAGAAGAAAAGGCTTGTGCCCTGGAGATGCTGCGATTCCTATGTGTGGGGACACACAGACTCACACTTCCTTCTACCTCAACACCAGTAGCTTTAACATGATTTAACCCTGTCCTGGTTTCGGCAGGGATAGAGTTAATTTCCTTTCTAGTAGCTGGTACAATGCTGTGTTTTGGATTTAGGATGAGAACAAAGTTGATAACGCACCGATGTTTTAGTTGTTGCTAGGTAATGCTTACACTAGCCAAGGACTTTTTAGTTTTCCATGCTCTACTGACTGAGAAGGCTGGAGGTGCACAAGAAGCTGGGAGGGGGCACAGCCAAACTGGCCACAGGGACATTCCATACCATGTGCCGTCATGCTCAGTACATAGACTGGGGAAAGCTGGCCGGGGGGGCCGCTGCTCGGGGACTGGCTGGGCATCGGTCGGCGGGTGGTGAGCAATTGTACCGTGCATCACTTGCTTTGTGTATTATTATTATTATCATATTATTATTATTATCATTTTATTTCAATTATTAAACTGTTTTTATCTCAACCCACGAGTTTTTTTCTCACTTGTGCTCTTCCAATTCTCTCCCCCATCCCACCGGGTGGGGGGGAGTGAGCGAGCAGCTGCGTGGTGCTTAGTTGCCGACTGAGATTAAACCACGACAAACCCAAAACACCTGACCCCTGTTAGTGTTCCTTAACATTGTAAAACCCACAAGAGTTTCAGCAGGAATAGGTTATTCTTTTTGCTATGTTTATAAAATTGTGCTACTTGTAAGTCTAGACTATTTATAGTATTTTTCCAAACAGCATTGTGTAGCCTTGTTTTGGTTTGTTTGCAATTAATGTTTTCTGTAAGAAACTTAAAGATCAATTATTTGTAATTCTCCATTTGTTTTTTCTCAAACCAGCGAAGTGTTGACCTGGACTAAAACCTTTCCAGGGTCAGGAGAGATGATGGTGTTCCAGTACAGGATGCGTCCCCAGGCATTATTTAATGTACAAGCACAGAAATAGCCAGTGTTTGCCATAGGGAGGTTGCTTTTACAGTGAACTGAGGCTTTTTGGCCACAAAAGCATCAATTACAGTCCACTAATTGGGGTGACTCCTGCTTCCATGTTGAACCTGGCTGCAGTAGCAGTAGCCAGGCTGTTTGATGAGCTTTGCTTTGTGGCTTCTCTGGGAGGAAGGTGTTGCATTTGTGTCTAAGGGTTTTTAAAGCAAACATTAACCCCTTCACACCAGTGTGCTCCAGGTGAGGTGAGTATTGGACCCATTTGCAAACAAAGAATGGCAAGAGCAAATTATTTGCTCAATATCCACTAAATAGTGCAGCTTTTAAAAAAAGTCGACCTTCAAAAGAGACTTGTTGGGAATGGAGTAAAAGAGTCAGCTAGTCTGTCGTGGTTTAACCCCAGCCGGCAACTAAGCTCCACCCAGCCGCTCACTCACTCCCCCCTGATGGGATGGGGGAGAGAATCGGAAGGGTAAAAGTGAGAAAACTTGTGGGTTGAGATAAAGACAGTTTAATAGGTAAAGCAAAAGCCGCACACGCAAGCAAAGCAAAACAAGGAATTCATTCATTCCTTCCCATGGGCAGGAAGGTGTTCAGCCATCTCCAGGAAAGCAGGGCTCCATCACGCCTAACGGTGACTTGGGAAGACAAACGCCATCACTCTGAACATCCCCCCCCTTCCTTCTTCTTCCCCCAGCTCTATATGCTGAGCATGACGTCATATGGTATGGCCATGGGCAGGCAGGTGTTCAGCCATCTCCAGGAAAGCAGGGCTCCATCACGCGTAACGGTTACTTGGGAAGACAAACGCCATCACTCCGAACATCCCCCCCTTCCTTCTTCTTCCCCCAGCTTTATGTGCTGAGCATGACGCCATATGGTGTGGAATATCCCTTTGGCCAGTTGGGGTCAGCTGTCCCGGCTGTGTCCCCTCCCAGCTTCTTGTGCACCCCCAGCCTGCTCGCTGGTGGGGTGGGGTGAGGAGCAGAAAAGGCCTTGACTCTGTGTCAGCACTGCTCAGCAATAACTGAAACATCCCTGTGTTATCAACACTGTTTTCAGCACCAATCCAAAACACAGCCCCATACTAGCTGCTATGAAGAAAATTAACTCTATCCCAGTCAAAACCAGCACATAGTCTCTGAATCAAATGAATCTGCACAGGTGGACCACAGTTTTAAAGAGGAATCCATGTAAACGCGATGTAAAGACATTACTTGTTAATTTGTCAAGTAGGAGTCCATTGGCTGAATGATTGAGCATATCGGGAATATAATCACTTGTGCTCGCTGCAAACTTTGCCTTGCAGCCAGGGTTCACAAGGTGCAAAATAGACAGTGATTACTTTCCTTCTGTGCTGAAATGCTGCCTCCTCAAGGGGTGAAACGGAAGGGTTGCCAAATGGCAATGCTGCCTGGCAGCTCAGGACAGGCAGCGCGAGGCGTACCATATCCGTGATGATCATTATGGGATTTAGTGTTGAAGGAGGTGTTCGTCTGGCCTGGAGCTTGGCCAAGTCACATGGTTGACTCTTCCTGCAATTACTGCTCGTGGGGAGCCCCACTGTGGTACATCTCGCCTGCAGCTGGCATCTCTGATGAAGCAGCCCCCAGCGCTGCTCTGAGATGATGTCTCAAAGGTGGTTTTTTAATTACCTAGCGATTGCAATTGGCAAAACACTTGAGGATGTACTTAACCTTAAATGTGTACATAAGTCCCATTTGGCTTGGCTGAGGATGCGACTCAAGTGTCTTAATAAACATGCCTTCAAACAATGGATAGGGACATCCTCCATACCCCTGACCTTTTATTGCTGTTATTTATTCCCACTAATACAGGTATTTCTTGCTTTCCTTGGTCATACTGCCCTGTCATAATATGCTTGTTGCTCCATGTAAGGAGAGCTGAGACACCAGTTTGGATTGAAAGCCACTTGCTTTTATATATGTCCCTGTGAATTTCTCTTTTAGTTCCTCCTCTGGGTTTTTTTCCCATCTTTTTTTTAACAACTCTGTTTTCAGGCATCCAAACTGTCTGGTAATTACACTGTCTTTGATAAACATTTCTGTTACCCACAACCTGTAAATACCTTGCCTGCTCTAACTACATGCAATTTATCATAAAGGCTTGTGAAGCCTTTGCTTTCCCTCTTCTGTGTAGAAGAAAGGGAAACAAGAAGTAAACTCACAGTGTTATTTTAAATAAGGTATTAAGAATGAGACTTAGTTTCATAGATCGCCCCCCTTTTTTTTTTAATGAATACAACTGCTTAGATTTCCTTTCGCAGGGTTATATATCTTGCCTCCTGGCTTTATATACTCTTTTAGATATTGTCTCATAGAATCATAGAATCATAGAATAGTTTGGGTTGGAAGGGACCTCTAAAGGTCATCTAGTCCAACCCTCCTGCCGTGGGCAGGGACATCTTCAACTAGATCAGGCTGCTCAGAGCCCCGTCCAACCTGACCTGGAATGTTTCCAGGGATGGGGCATCCACCACCTCTCTGGGCAACCTGTGCCAGT
>NW_008795557.1:779234-784331 GCF_000699145.1 Aptenodytes forsteri
TTGACCGCTACCCTCTGGATGCGACCGTCTAACTGATTCCTCACCCACTGGACAGTCCACCCATCAAATCCATACCTCTCCAGTTTAGAGAGAAGGATGTTGTGGAGGACTGTGTCAAAGGCTTTACAGATGTCCAGAGAGACGACATCTGTAGCCCTTCTTGTGTCTACTGATGTAGTCACTCCATCATAGAAGGCCACTAGGTTAGTCAGGCAGGACTTGCCCTTGCTGAAGCCATGCTGGCTGTCTCGAATCACCTCCCTGTCCTCCATGTGCCTTAAGATAGCTTCCAGCAGTCTCCTGGCAATATATTTTGTCCCTAGGTTTTGGGTTTTTTTTAATTTCTTTGATCTCTCTTCCATATAACCACGTCAGGTTTATTAAATCCACGGTGGCGTGTAGAAGTGCAGACCCCTGCAAAGGAGTGGCAGACCTGTTTAACTTCCCTTGGGAACACGTCCTCACCCAAACTCCATTCAGGTGAGTCCTAGGTCAGTCTCCATCTCCAGGAGATGTTCCCCAGTGCAAAAGGCAGGAAGCAAGTTGAGGGAAATTGAGGAAAGTTCTTATGAAAAAGGGGGAAAAGAAGTGCTGCTTGTCACCTTTGGCATTTAGGTGATGAAAACGTTATGGTGCATTGGGCTAGTGAGCAGGTACCAACGACCGCTCTCTTGTCCCTACTGTGATCTCCTGCTCACTTGCATTTATTGACCTCCTCCACTGTGCTCCTGCCATGGAGCCATGTGCACTGACATAACCTTTCCAGGCAGAAAATTATTCCCGTGAGGTATGTAGAAATGCGGGAAATCCTTTTTAAGTGTCTGAGACACACAGTCATCATCATCATTTTTAAGCATCTGAGACACAAACAAGGCATCCTTTGCCTTGGTTGTGGTGGGCAGGAGTCGTTTACCTTCTGAAAACACCTCAGCAGAGGAGATATTGAAAAGCTGCCTAATATCATAAGCCAAACAGCATTTAATAGGTACATTATTATTAACTTTTTATTGGTGATCTGCAGGTGTTGATTTATAACAGTAACACTCTCCCTACCCCTGGTTCCTAGCTCTGCGAAGCCAGCTCTTGTGACTGCTGAAGTCTCCATATATTTCAGAGAGACTCGTGACTCGTGGTACTTGAAGGCCCTTGAGCTCGCCTCTGTGAAGCACCTCAGATAGGGCAATTGCTAATGAAGACACTCAGGACCAGTAGGCACTTCTGTAAATTTTACTTTCTCTCTCCTGGATGTTCACATTTAAGTGAAAGATGTTTCTTCTTTATTTGAATGATCTCCCGAATTAAGTTGTTTGAAAGCATTCATAAATTCAAGCACACCCAGTGTTTGGGGGTCTTTATTCTCCTCCACCATATGCTTGTGCAGAACAAAGTGGAACAGATGCTCCATTGTAAGAATAATTCTCTTTTATCCTGGTTTTGTTCTCACGCTGCCCATGTATCAACGTCTCGACAAAGAACAGTGTCAGCCCTCACATCTCCAGATCTTTCTGGCTTTGAAGGGAGCCGAAGACCTCTGTGCTGGGCACAGCAGGGCTCAGAGAAACCGGCCCAGAGCACTATTCCTAAGAGCTGGTATGGAGTCATCTATAGCTAAATAACTGAGTGGAATTACGACACCTGCTCCGTGCTTTTCCTGCTTCAGCTAGATGCTGCGTTAGACATTTTCCCTCAATCTCTTTCTGTCCTACACAAGAAACAGAGCTCATTATGGTGGCCTCATGGAGGGATGGGAAGTAGGGGCTGTTTGAGGGTTTAGCTTTTCTCAGGAAACCCTTCTATCCCTGTTCCTCACCAGTCACCCAAGTTTCAAATTTTTGGTATTCACAGCCATGGCTCTTCTTGGTTACATCCATGGATTTAATTGCTACTGCTGGCAAAGCATGTGGCATTTTTTCAAGCCAGGTTTAGTTTACTATAAAGTTCATATTGCTCTGTTCAAATGGGCACTTTCTATGTCTGGAAAGCAGTGAAGAGGAGGAGATTTCTAAAGATGGATGGATTTCTACCACCAGTCTGGTAACCCAACCCTCCACGTCTCTGCTATCTCTACTGGTCTGTAAGGAGTTCTTCACGGGAGAGAAGTTTTCTTGTACAACAGGTCAAATATTTCCCCAGTGAAACTGAGGGTTTATATGGCTGGTTTTGCTGTTCCTTTCCCTTTTTATTTCTCTTAACTGTCAACACACCCTGGCTTTTAAGACCCAACTCATTGGCAGAAACTCTGTGAATCCACCTTGAATTTGCCAAAATATTTAGAAGAAAGTAACAAAACACACACAATAAAGTTTACACTGTTTCTGTTGGAGAATAAATGTTTGTGAATGTCTCTGCAACCGGGATTTCTTATGTCTGCTTTTCACCTGGAGAAGGTCAGGGGGGCATAAGCTTGGCTGAAAAATTTGTTTGCATTTTGCTGGCAGATGTCCCTTATGTCCCTGAGTAAAAAGATCAGTCCAGAACCTACAAAACATTTATCTACCTACCTCCCGTTGGTGGAAAGGTCTGAATATCTGGCCTGGGGTTTCTCTGTGTAAGATGTGCAAATTCAGCCAAAATTTAGACGTGTTGAAGTTCATAAAACCAGTAATACCTAACTCTGAGGCTGTAATCATCAAAATCACAGCTCATCGTGAGATTGCTTAAGACAGTTTAAAGCTAACCTCTGAGACGTAGTGCAATGAAGAAAGAAATCGCCTATTCCCACCTAAGCCCTGTCAGATCCAGAGATCCACCCAAATCTCCCACAGGATCCAGCAAAGCTGCACAGAGCCTGGGACACCAGCTATGCCTCGAGCACCTTCTTGGTGATCCTGATAATCCTTCTAAACAGTACGTTGTGCAAAGACAAATTTCAATCTCCTGTCCGATGAGGTTGGTAAGAAACTTGTGCTTACGACAAGGCTGCAGTTCAGCTGTAGACATTCCTGCTCAAGGTGCTCCTTCCTCTATAAAATGTGACTGTGGAGTTCCTAAGGATCGCAGCTGAGAAAGCCTGTATTACACAGCTTTCCCCTGAGTCAACACATGCTTCTTTGCTCCTCTTGCTCAAATAGGAAGGAGACTTTTTCCCTCCTTGTTTATCAACGTCCGTCTTTTTCTCCAATTTATTTCTGTGTGTTTTTATTGATGCTGTTACTGCTGCTTTCTCCTGAAGTGCTAGGGAATGGCCTGAGCAGCAGACAAGCTCTGGGGCAGGAGATGTCCAATTCCCACTGCTTTAAAATGCGTGACTTCAAGAAAGGATTCCCCTTGGGTGAGATTGGAAGAATTAGAGTCCAGGCTCAAATGGGAAGCATTGTCTGTTTTTCTCCCACCTCCTCCTGAAGTGCAGGGTGTTATTTGCTTCACCAGGATCCTTTGGGGACTTTACTTAAGGGAATGGCTGCTGTTAAAAAGATATAGAGCAGTAGCAACGTTCACGTTCTCTGTAGAGGATTTGGCCCATAGCATGTGCCAGGTGATTTGTGTTGACAGTGCTGTTGCTTTTCCTCAGCCCCCACATGGCTTTTAAGGCTGCAGCTGGGAGCACATGTCCCCCCCTAAATCATAGCTGTAAGCTATAAACCTGTTGGCAGGACTGTAGGCTCTTCAGAGATGGTAGCCAGCGCTGTACTTTTCAGGCAGCAGGTATTAAGTAAAGGTGGAGTGATGAGTGTGCTCCCTGCCAGACTGCTTTCGTAGAGGAGGGAGTGAGCAGGACTGTCTGCATGTCTGTTTGTGCATGAAGAACAGGTACGGAGAGCGGTGAAGACAGTGGCATTCATAGGGTGGAAGGAAGTAAGACTGGTGGGATTTCACTTCTAAGCCACTCTACCTTGAGCTGTGCCAGAAAGCTAGCTAGGGGTGGTGGAGCTGTGACATTGGGAAAGTCTTGATGGATTGCACCCAGGTTATCCATCCAAGACCCAGAGAGACTGGGGGTGATGGTGTAATTTTGCCCTATATATATATATATGTATATATAAAATGAGCATGCGACTACTTTCCATCTCAGCCCCAGTTTTAGGGTTCAATGAATGAACAGACAAAAAAGGCAGCGCCCACATCCCCTGTGCCTGGCCCAGTGGATGTAAGGCTCACTATCTTTTCAACAAATATGTGTCTTTTGAGATGACAAAGGAGTCACTAAGCGCTTTCTCCCCCCTGGTGCTTGCAGAGGTGCTGATGAGTCTGGAAAATCAACTCGCTTTTTGTTCTGGTTGGCCAGAGACCACAGAGACAAGGGATGTTGAGCATGTGGAAGAGGGTGGCCGGGAAGAGTGAGAAGGTCCTGCAGAGCGCTGCCCATCCCATGTGTGTGGTGCTGAGGCAGTTGCCTGTGCAGGGGGAGGACAGCCTAAAGGACCATCTTTCTCCCAAAGGGGATGAGTGCTGTGACCATCAGGAGGACAAGCTCTGTCTGCAAAGGTTGGCACTGCAGGGAAATCCTGTCTCCCTATCCATTCCCAGAGTTTTCCCCAGCACTGGTTTCACACAAGCTGATGCCTGAGGAATTGATAGGCCTGAGTCTTGCAGGAAAGACACTTTGCAGTGGCTGATTGCACTCCCACAAACAGATTTTGTTTTCTCTTGAAGCCTCCTTGGGAATTGCTGTGCTCATCGTGTGCTTTTCTGCGGACTAAAAGTGGTTGCTCCCACGAGGTGGGAGCTCTCTTACCCTCCAACAGGGCAGATAAGCATTTGAAAAGCACATTTCAGATTGCACTGCCTTTGATTTTTCTTTCGTCCTGGCCTCTGAAGGGAGGGCAGCTGGGATCTCACTAAGCAAGAGGTCCAAGGAAACACAAGCAGCAGGAGCTGGGTAGGAACTGGGAAACAGTCCCCCACCAGATCCTGAGCCGGGGCTCAGAGAGCTCACTAGCAGACATCAGAGGTTCAAAACAGAGATATGAACATTTTTAACTTATGGTAGAACTTGCTTTTGGCCTGGTGACAACAGCAAAAAGCAGTCAACAGCTTTGCACTTGTACTGGGTTTGCGTGGCAAGGTTTTGGTAGTGGGGAGGGGGCTACAGGAGTGGCTTCTGTGAGAAGCTGCTAGAAGCTTCCCCCATGTCCGATAGAGCCAATGCCAGCTGAG